>NC_091203.1:15048391-15348391 GCF_040958095.1 Procambarus clarkii | reverse complement strand
CGCCGGCTTCAACTTGCAATTGATGCCGTGTCGTCTTGGGCCACTGGTCATGGCTTCAAGTTCTCTACTTCTAAGACTTGTGCCATGACTTTTACGCGGAAACGGGTTGTTCTTCGTCCCTCTTTGTCACTTTATGGTCATCCCCTTGAATACAAGGATTCCGCGAAGCTTTTGGGGTTATTCCTTGACACTCGTTTGTCTTGGTCTCCCCATATCTCTTACCTCCATGTTGAGTGCTCTAAGGCCCTTACCCTCCTTCGGGTCTTGTCCCATACTTTTTGGGGGGCAGATAGGCGCACTCTCCTTGCTTTACATTCCTCTCTCGTCCTGTCTAAGCTCGATTATGGTTGCCCTGCTTACTCGTCTGCTTCTCATTCTACTCTTCGCCGTCTTGATGCTTTGCACCATACTGGGTTGCGCCTCAGTTCTGGTGCCTTTCGTTCGACTCCCATCCTTAGCTTGTATGTTGACACTGGCTTCCTGTCTCTCCAGGACCGCCGTGATCGCTACTGTCTTCGCTATCTTGCGCGGTCCTTGCAACATCCTTCTTCTCGCCTCTGTCGTGCTTTAACTTTTACCCCTCCTGCGGTTCCTGTTCCTCTTCACCACCTCCCTCTTTCTGTCCGGTTATCTCGCCTACAGGATTCTCTCTCCGTTCGTATTTCTGATGTTTCTCCTCGTGTTGTTCCTTCTTTGCCCCCGTGGAGGGTCCCTCTTCCGCGGTTTTGTACTTCCTTGACCCGTATCACTAAAGCTTTTACCCCTCCTACGGTTCTAAAACGCCTTTTCCTCGAGCACTTTTCTTCTCACTCCCGCTCCGTTTCTGTCTTCACCGATGGGTCTAAGTCAGCGGACGGTGTTGGCTACTCTGTTGTTTTTCCTGATCGCACTTATATGTGTCGCTTGCCTCCGGAGACTAGCATCTTTACAGCGGAACTTTATGCTATTCTCTATGCTCTTCGTCTCCTGCTTTCTCGTTGTCAGTCTTCCTTTGTGGTTGTTGTTGACTCTCGTAGTGCCCTCATGGCTCTCGGGTCCTTTAATCCGGTTCATCCAGTAGTTGTCGAGATCCAGCATTGGCTGTTTCTCGTTCACAGTAAATTTAAGTCGGTTGAGTTTTGTTGGGTTCCCAGCCATATTGGTGTGTCTTTAAATGAACGTGCGGATGCTGCCGCCAAGGAAGCTGTCCGCTCTTGTCCCATCTCTCGTAAAGGCATTCCGTATTCCGACTTTTACCCGGTTATCCATTCCTCCGTCCTTACCCGTTGGCAGGCTTCTTGGTTGTCTGTTACTGGTAACAAGCTACGTACTCTTAAATGTTGTGTTTCCTCGTGGCAGTCCTCCTTCCACCGTAACTGGCGGTGGGAAACAGCTCTGGCGAGGTTGGGTATTGGCCATACTCGCTTAACCCATGGTCACTTGATGGAGCGCCGCCCTGCTCCTTATTGTCCTAGTTGCATTGTCCCTCTTACGGTCGTGCATGTCCTTCTTGAATGTCCTGACTTCCAGGACGAGCGTGTGTCTTGCTTTCCGACCGCCCCTCGCGGTCACCTGTCCCTCGATAGAATTCTTGGTGACTCGGATACTTTTGATATCGTTCGCCTTATGCGTTTTTGTTCTCGTATTGGCATCCTTGGTGATATTTAGCGCCCTCTGATTATTTTGTGTATTTGATGGTGCTACATAGCCTTCCCGGTTTGGTGCCTTCTTTTGATAATTACTTACTTATTTGTGGGGCGTATACTCACGACGCACCCCTAGGAGGCCCCGGGAAGAACGACGATAGCTTCTTGTTGGGTGTCCTGCCTCTAATTGTGGCTCTATGGTGGGTGTGGGGGCACATTCGTGAATGAATTTTCCTTTGTCATGATAACCCCCTGTTTTGATTGTCTGCTTTACCTTCTCAGGCTCGTGGGGTGGGCGACCAAGCCCCCGAGTCGGTCCGTTTTGGAAGACCGGGCTCTGTAGCCTCCGTTGCATTGGGCCCCGACCTTGCTCCTCCTTTGGTCTCTCTTGACTCCTTCCCCTGGCTTCCCTCCCTCTGTGGTTGGGTCGAGCCCCAAGCCCCCAGTACCCAGTGGTGACTACCTCGTCCCCTGGCGCGGCTCCATCTCTAGTTGTAACTACTGCGCCTTTTAACCCCTCTGGAGGTTCCCACCGCCGTCCTCGTCACGGCCGCCCTCGCTAGATTCCTTCCAGTTCTGCTACCTATCAGGCCTTGTTTGGTCCCGCTTCGTGGGCCAAATATTTTGATATTCCTCTTGATTCTGCGCCTCCTGACGATTTCTCCCTCCATCGACATCTCGTTGATTCCGTGGATGCCTCCATTACTTTCAACCCCACTCGTCTCGGTACACGTGTCGTTGCTGCTCCTTCTCAGGATGCCGCTTCCCGCTTGGCTGCCTTTTCCTGCCTTGGCGAGACCCCTGTTCGGGTCTCGAAGAACGCTCAGTTGAATGCCAGTGTTGGCACTATTCTGCTCCCGCCCCATGTTGCAACCGGTGTTCGGGACCTGCGCGACTGCCACGACGATATTCGACATATCCTTGCTGCCCAGGGCCATTCTATTCTCCAGGTGGACACATTTACTCGTCCCCCTCGTGGTAGTCGCCGTCAACATCTCCGGGTTGTGAAGATTACCTTTGATAGTAGGACCCTTCCACCCTCTGTCATTCTTGCTGGTGCCAGGTGCTCTGTCCAGGAGTACATTCCTTCTCCTCGGCTCTGCAACAAGTGCTGGAGGTTTGGGCATGATGCCCTCCGCTGCTACGGGACTGTCTCTCTCTGTTCTTTGTGTGGTGGCGAAGGTCACTCTAAGTCGGAGTCCACTTCTCCCCAGGCTCGTTGCCTCAACTGCGGTGAGGCTCATCCTCAACTGCGGTGAGGCTCATCCTCAACTGCGGTGAGGCTCCTGTGCGTGTGTCCATTACAAGCTTGAGGCAACCGTCCTCAATTTGAAGCACCGGGAGCGTTTATCTTTTCCTGAGGCGAGACGCCAGGTTCGCTGGCTCCCGCCTTATGCTAATATCTCTTATGCTCGCGTGTTGTGCTCTTCCTCTCCTCGTCCTTCCCGCCTTCCTCACTCACAACCGTTTCCGGGCCTTGGACCCTGATACGCCCACTGCCCCCTCCTCTGTTCCTTTGGGTTCTGTCCCGAAGGATCCACCTCCTGGTCCTCTGTCTGGGGTTCTCCTTCTTTCTACCCGGCCTGTCGTGTCTCCTGTGTCTTCTTCCTCGTCTCCCTCCGTTCCTCCTTCCCATCCTTCCCCTCCGTCTCTTGACTCTTCCCGCCGCCTGTCGGTGCTGGCTGATGTCCATCGCTCTCCAAACGGCCGTCATGTGTGCTCTCGTTCAGCTTCTCCTGTTGAGACGCTAGAATCCGTTGCCCAGTACGTGGTTGCTGGGACACCTGTCTCTTTAAGTCAGAAGCGTAAGCCTGGCTCCTCCTTCCTCCTCCCAGGCGGGTAAGAAGGTTTCGCTTTCTTCCTCGGCCCCTACTTCTGCCTCTCTCGCTCCTTCCCCTCCCATTTCAGTAGTTGCGCCCCCTGTTCCTGCTATGGAGGTTTCTTTAGCCCCCGCTTCCCTCTCGGTTGCTACCCTTGCTGAGGTGCGCTTCCCTCTTTCTACCCCTCCTCTTCCTGCTGCTGTCCTTGACTGCTCCTCTCCGTAGTCTCCTCCACTTCCTCCTCCTCCTCCGGACCCCGCCCGCCCACCTCTGATCTGTTCTCCAGTTTCCTTCCCTCCATCTTTGCTCAGTTTACCCATGCCCCCTAACCCAGACTTTGCTGACCCTGATCCCGACCCTGATATTCTTTAACGTGCTCTGTTGCTCTTTCGCCTTTGTTTCTTCCTTGTTCTCTGTTTTTGTCCTTTCTCTTCTCGTCGTTGTGCATTCTTCAATGGAACGTTCGAGGTTATTACGCCAATTTCCTCGAACTCCAACTTCTGATTTCGCGGTTTCCCCCCTTTTGTGTCTGTCTCCAGGAGCTGATGCTTGGTGCTCGTCCTGGTCGTTTTCGTGGCTATTCCTTTCTCTCTCCGCCCCCCCCCCCCCAGCCGTTGCTGGAGCTTCTAATTCTTCTGCTCTCTTGATTCGTGCTGATGTTCCCTTTGTTCCTTTACTTTTTCCTTCGCCTCTCCATTGTTCTGCTGCTCGTATCTTTGTGGGGAAATGGTACACAGTTTGTTCCATTTATCTCCCCCCGAGTGTCCCGCTTTCTCTTCCTGATTTGAAACACCTCCTAGTCTCCTTGCCGGAGCCTGTGCTCCTACTGTGTGACTTCAATTGTCGTCATTGTCTTTGGGGTGACGTTCTGACGAATACCCGGGGTCGCCTTCTTGAGCCGTTTCTCCTCTCTTCTTCCCTGTCTCTTCTGAATTCTGGTGAGCCCACTCATTTGGACTCTCGGACTCGCACTCTTTCTTGTCTTGATCTTTCTCTCTGCTCTTCTTCTCTTTACTTAGATTTCACATGGCAGGTTCTTGATGACCTCCATGGAAGTGATCATTTCCCCATTCTTGTTTCCTTTTTCTCATTTCGCCCTTCCCTCTCTTTCCCTAGGTGGCAGTTTGCTAAAGCGGACTGGACCCTATTTACCCTTGGTGCTGCTCTCTCTGACCTCTCCCTTCTGCCTCTCTCTCGCGCTCTCCTTCTTTTTCATGACACTGTCTTCAACGCTGCCCTCCGCTCTATTCCTCGCTCTTCCTCTCGGGGTCCACGGAAGTGCGTTCCCTGGTGGAATGCGGACTGTGCTCGGGGCTGTCCGCTGTAAGCGTGCAGCCTGGAAGAGGCACCGCCGTAGGCAGACGACCGATTCTTTTCTTTTCTTTCGGAAAGTGAGTGCGGTGGCCCGTAGGGACATCCGTATGGCTAAACGTGAATGTTGGGCATCTTATGTCTCAACAATTACGTCCGAAACTCCTCTGGCCCAGGTTTGGAAGCGTATCCGCAAGATAGCGGGTAAGTTCGTTCCCGATGTTTCACCGGTGTTTCACCTCCATGATACTCTTGTGGCGGACCCGTTGCAGGTCGCTTCCGTACTGGGTTCCCACTTTTCTTCTGTTAGCTCTGGTCTTCATCTTCCCCAATCTTTCCTTCTTCGTAAACCTGTCCTTGAGTCTCGTCTTCTAGATTACTGCACTCGTCTTCGACTTCCCTATAACGATCCCTTCTCTCTCTCTGAACTTCGTTCTGCCCTGGCCCTCTGCAGTTCTACGGCGGCGGACTACGATGGCATTCAATATGATATGCTTTGCCATCTCCCTTCGTGCACGTCTCAATATTTACTGAGTCTGTATAATTGGATCTGGGATCGTCGTCAGTCCCTGAGTACTGGCTCGATGCCGTTGTCCTCCCTGTTCGCACACCAGGGTCTCTAGGAACATCCCCTAAGGACTTTCGCCCTATTGCCCTCACAAGTGTTGTCTGCAAACTAAATGAAAGTATGGTTAACGTTCGTCTGATGTAGTTCCTGGAACACCATCATCTATTCTCTCCTTCTCAATTTTGTTTCCACAAGTGCCGCAGCACAACAGATGTCCTGGTGAACTTGGAGGTCTATATTCGTACTGCTTTTGCTGCGAAGGCCTCCATTGTTGCCGTCTTTTTTAAACTGGAAAAGGCTTACGACACTGGCGATATCATATTCTATCCCAGCTTCTTTCTTTTGTCCTTCGTGGTCATCTCCCTCTCTTTCTCTGCAGCTTCCTCTCTCGTCGTTCCTTTAGGGTGAGGCTTGGTACCGCTCTCTCTGCCTCTTTTCAGCAATACTAAGGTGTGCCCCAGGGTAGTGTTCTGAGCACAACTCTTTTTTCTGGTTGCCCTCAATGGTCTTCTTTACTCTCTTCCTTCAGGCATTTTCTCAGCTCTCTATGTCAATGATCTTACCCTTTTCTGTCTTGGAGAGCGGATAGGCGCACTCTTCCAGATTTACATTCCACTCTCGTCCTGTCTAAGCTCGAGTATGGTTGCCCTGCTTACTCGTCTGCTTCTCCTTCTACTCTTCGCTGTCTTGATGCTTTGCACCATACTGGGTTGCGCCTCAGTTCTGGTGCCCTTCGTTCGGTTCCCGTCCTCAGCTTGTATGTTGACACTGGTTTCCTATCTCTGCAGGACCGCCGTGATCGCTACTGTCTTCGCTATCTTGCGCGGTCCTTGCAACATCCTTCCTCTCGCCTCTGTCGTGCTTTAATTTTTACCCCTCTTGCGGTCCCTGTTGCTCTTCACCACCTCCCTCTTTCTGTCCGGTTATCTTGCTTACAGGATTCTATTTCCGTTCGTATTTCTAATATTTCTCTTCGTGTTGTTCCTTCTTTGCCCCCGTTGAGAGTCCCCCCTCCGCAGTTTTGTACATCCTTGACCTGCATCACTAAAACTTTTACCCCTCCTACGGTTCTAAAACGCCTTTTCCTTGAGCACTTTTCTTCTGTCTCCCACCCCGTTTCCGTTTTTACCAATGGGTCTAAGTCTGTGGACGGTGTTGGCTACTCTGTCGTTTTTCCTGATCACACTTATATGTGTAGCTTACCTCCGGTGACTAGCATCTTCACAGCGGAGCTTTATGGTATTCTCTATGCTCTTCTTCCCCTGCTCTCTTGTTGTCAATTTTCTTTTGTAGTTGTTGTTGACTCTCGTAGTGCCCTCATAGCTCTCGGGTCCTTTAATCTGGTTCATCCAGTGGTTGTCGAGATCCAGCATTGGCTGTTTCTTGTTCACAGTAAATTTAAGTCTGTTGTGTTTTGTTGGTTTCCCAGCCATATTGGTGTCTCTTTAAATGAGCGTGCGGATGCTGCTGCCAGGAAATCTGTCCACTCTTGTCCCATCTCTCGTAAAGCTATTCCTTATTCCGACTTTTACCCGGTTAACCATTCCTCCATCCTTACCCGTTGGCAGGCTTCTTAGCCGTCTGTTACTGGTAACAAACTACGTTCTCTTAAAAGTTGTGTTTCCTCGTGACCGTCCTCGTACCACCGTAACCGGCGATGGGAAACGACCCTGGCGAGGTTGCGTATTGGCTATACTCGCTTAACTCATGGTCACTAGATGGAGCGCCGCCTTGCTCCTTATTGTCCTAATTGCATTGTCCCTGTTATGGTCGTGCATATCCTTGTTGAACGTCTTGACTTCCAGGACGAGCGTTTGTCTTGTTTTCCGACCGTCCCCTCGGTCGCTTGTCTGTCGATAGTATTCTTGGTGACTCGGATACTTTTGATATCGTTCACCTTATGCGTTTCTGTTCTCGTATTGGCATCCTTGGTGATATTTAGCGCCCTTTGATTTTCCCCCACATTTGATGGTGCTACATAGCCTTCCCAGTTAGGTGCCTTCTTTTGATAATTACTTACTTACTTCTACTTGATGATGATGTCAAAATGGTTAATCACATCTGTGCACATGCAAAAAAAGCATAGAATGTTTCCTAAGTTGTGTAAGGATATGGAAGCTAATTTCACAAAACTCCTTCATACTGAAGGGTTGGTTATCTTGGGGTAAGGTTCTTAGATGAATGTTTGAATTGAGAGAGCATCTGTGTTTTCTTTACTGAGGAAGCAAACCCCATGGCAGTTAAATGTCAGGATGTGCTCTTGTTGGCAAAATTGTCTTACATGGCTTCAATCTGTGAACATTCGAACAACCTAACATCAGTCAGCATAGCAACGGTAGATATATTTTTACAAATATAGGGAAAGTAAATGCATTTAAACTGAAGGAGGAAAAAATAGAGAAGTAACATAGAAAAGAGGGGCTTTTCTGATTTTGAATTATATGATTCATTTATGAGAGAATGTGGCTGGGAACATGGTATGCGGCAACAGAGCAGACACTGGAGGTACATTTGTCACACTCAGTTATCAGAAACCTTACTTTAATGCAAGAAAACCTTGACTTTTATTTCCCAGACAGTGAGAATGACCAGCTGACCTCCAACATATGGATGTTTATTTCCTTCACAGATGACGGAACTGATCATTGTGATGCTCTTTTGGAGCATCGAGCAGATTATTCACAAAAAGCATTTTCATGACATTTAGCCATCCCATGGATTTCTGGCTTACCCTCCTTGATATGGAAGAATACAAGGATCTAGTTGAGCAGGCAATAGCCATATTTGAACAGATGCCAACATCATATTTGTGTGAGCAAGTGTTCTCTAGTTTAGTTTTTGTGAAGACAAAGAAAAGGAATGCAATCCTGAGCTTGGGTCCTCCCATGCGAATTGCACTTTAAAATCGTCTGACACCTCAATTCAACCTAATAGCAGACAAAGTGCAACAGCAGCCAAGCCACTGATTTTTTTTAAGGGATAAATATTTGTTTTATTTATTTGATACCATACGAAATATAGCAAACATTGTCTGCAATTTTACTTTAGTGAAGGAAAATGTATCTAAATGGCATGCTTAATGTTATCTTGTGTATTTTGAGCCCCTTAGTTTGAGATTATGAGCATAAATATATAGATGAATATGTAAAAGTTAAATAAAAAATAACAGAAACTGCTTTTTTCTGTTTACATAGTCATAGAAATATGATATGAAACATAGATTTTAAATATTAAAAACGTGAGATTTTTAATGAGATTTTTTGGGGTGGGGTGGACCGCTTCTACTTAATCACCACTAAGGGTGGACGACATTCAAAAAAGGTTGAAGACCACTGATTTATAATGATTATGACAATCTGCATTCCCTTTTCGTAATTCTTAATAAATTGGCAGTAAAGAGACGGATTACATCTTTTTCCTGATTAGGAATTAAAGTTTAAAAAAATCTGGTTTTTAATGCAAATGGATTTTTTCACAAATGCTTAAATTCGAATACAAATCATACTATCTATATAAAATGTAAATGCTTATTTGTTCAAAATCGCTAATCGCTGAAAGTTCTTCACCGATTGCTTTGAAATTTTCAAACAATGTTACATTGGCATCTGAGCGGGTTTTCATGTACATACTATATTGATGTAAGGTCTGTAATGCAAAAACCTTTTTTTTTTTAAAGCTGTTTTTCATTTGACAGAAACTTTGAAACCTTTATACCGATTGCTTTGAAATTTGGCAACCTTGCATTTGAATAGACATTTGTTATTATATACCTCCTATATACATGCCACAACTGCGACAGAAAAAATCATGCTTTGTTTTGAAAAACAGGGCCATCTGTTGGACAAAATAGCAACACACACGCTATTTTAAATATATTATGAATCCCATTTATATGTTTCAGATTGCATGGTAAATTGAATTTAACAGCCTGTCCTTCAAGAATGGGGAGGTAAATGTAACAGCCCCATAAGTGCAGTTATGTACTATGCATGGAAGTCAGGAATTGTACTTATTAACACTTAGCATTAACTCGTACTGTCAAATATATTGTGAATATTTGAGTTTACCTGAAAAGCTGAATATAAAACCATGACTTAACCTAACTGTCTTAGTTTTTGAAGATTAGCATTTTATTGCTTTTTAATTACAATTACTACTTAACCTATAGCTATATTGATATTAGTTATTACAATAAGTAAACCAAACTAAAATATTGCTAAATTGTAAGTAAAGTAACTCAGGATATTTTAAAACTTTGTATAAAATCTGTACTGTTTAATAAAACTGAAAAAAATTGATATTTAAAATTTGTGAAGAGCGAACTGAACTTTAAGACTTCATCCTAAAATTCTGAGTCTCTTAACAGAAAACGAGGAGAATTAAATAGGGAGGTAAATGTAACAGCCCCATAAGTGCAATTATGTACTACGTATAATAGTCATGAAATGTACTTATTACACGTAGTATTAAAACGTACTGTTGATTCGGAAGATTTGTTGGAATTTTCATAGATTTTGAATTATTTTCATTTTGATTTATTTTGTGTGACATTGCTGGAATTAAGCTGTTGTTTACCATACCATTAATTTCATAAGTACAAGTATAAATGCCACATCTGTGGCAGGTTAAAACACGCTTTTTTATCAAAATGCATAATCAGTTGCACGTAAGAGCAACTTGCGCTATACTAAATGTTACGATTCCATTTCAATGTTTCCAATTTCATTGATCAATTGAATTTTCAGATTTCGAATTATTTTAATTTTGATTGAATTATATTGTGACATTGCATTGGAATGGAGCGGCTTTGTTTACCGTACTTTTCATTTCGTGAGTATATTTATTTTTTTGATTTGTTTATTTCGTTTTTAATTGTTTTTCTTATATTTCAGTGATTGGGACATCAGATCATTTGGGGATGCATCGGACGAGGGAGTGGGGAATAGTGGAGGGGACGAGGGAGTTGGGGATGGTGGGGACGAGGGGACAGGGGGAGTAGAGAATGGTGGGACTGAGAAGTGGACAGGAGAGTGAGGGAAGGTACGGAGGACAAGGGAACAGGGGAAGGGGGGGGGGAATGGAAGGTAGGACGAGGGAGTGGGGTATGGTTGGGGGGGACGAGAGGACAGGGGAGGGGGAATGGTGGGGAGGACTGTGAGACAGGGGGAAGGTTGTTGTGGCTTAGCAAAGTACATGCGTTGTTGAGCCACAGCAACGCCCGGCTGGGTACAGCTAGTATATACATATATTCTCTCCTGGGGAAAATATTTTTCGAAAATCGAAGTCATATATGGAAGATAGTCGTCTTCTTTTTAATTCTCCATATTCATAATTTACATTTTCTTCAACATACATTATAAGTGTGGGGAACCTGTAGTAAACCAGGGATAGATTCACGAAGCAGCTATGCTAGTACTTACGAACGTGTACATCTTTCCTCAATCTTTGACGGCTTTCGTTACATTAATTAAAGTTTACAAGCATGAAATTTAACCAATAAACTGTTTTATAAACACTCTCCTGGTGCTTTGGAGCTGATTAACCGTTTAATAATTTTAAACAAAGCAGCCCGTTAAAGACTGAAGTCCATTACATCCAGCGATCGACCCCCACAGACGCATTCATAAATTTTAAGATGCTGTTCATTCAAAACGGGAATTTTATCATATATAAATTAATATAATATATAAGCATATTGTGCATATATAGGCATAGGTTATGCTAAGTTAGGAGTTTAGATTCTGTTGGCGATTATTTGTATTTGTAGTCAGTGGGTTAAGCATTAAAAGTTGTGGTTCAAACAAAACAAGTTGGTGAAGCATTTGTTCCGGAAGTGTTCGATCAAACTCGGTTGAGTCGTTTGTGAACAGTTTTTAATTCATAAACGGAGTTTGGCGGGTGCATGGAATCACTTTTGGGTGTTTATTTGGAGGACGGGCTGAAACAAAGCCGCAAAAGATTGAACATGTACAGACGAGAAGTCACAATAATGTGGCTGAATTATGTTGAACAAACCACACACTAGAAAGTGAAGGAACGACGACGTTTCAGTCTGTCCTGGACCATTTTCAAGTCAATTGTGATGAGGGCATGTTGTTTAAGATTCAGGTACTGGGAACCAAAAGTTCCAAGTAGCATGGGCTATGGTGAGCCAGTAGTGTACTTACCTGGCATCTTCGAATGCCGGCTGTAACTTTGATGAGGGAATGATGATGAAGATTAAGCCACCCAAGAGGTGGCACGGGCATGAATAGCCCGTAAGTGGTACAATTTTTTTTTCTCATTATTCTGAGTTTGCATTTAACCATCAAGCTGTTATCGCGGGGGAGGATACTGCTTCACAGTCTTTATGAGGGTGTCCAGCTGCTGAACACCTTTGTTGACCAGGAGAGTGGCTGTGTTGATGGCTTCAGGGTGGCCACTGCATGATTCAGGAACTCCTAAAGCTCTTCTAAGGTCATTGGTTGCTTCACATTCCAGAAGATAGTGAAGTAATGGCTTTTCTGTGACAGTTTGGCAGAAGATGCACTCTCTCTGTCGGGGTTCACCAATCTCCCAGTTGCATGTGTAACCTAGACGTAGTCTATATAACCTAACTGCTATTTCCCTGTGGATTCCTTTTGGGATATTTAACCTTTCTAATTTGGTTGCCTGAAGATACCATGTTGCAGATGACGAACTTTCAGCTATTCTCTGGTGCAGGTAGGCTTTGTTGAGATGTGAGAGTTTTTTGGTGATGATGTTTTTTAAGTTCTCTAGGCTGGGTTGAATTGTTTTATGTATCACTGGATGACGAGTTGCCAATTTAGCAATTTCATCAGCTTTTTCATTTAATGGGATTCCAATATGGGATGGGATCCAGTTTAAAGTTATGTTGAGTCCTTTGCCTTTAGCGACTGCTCCAAGATACAAAATGGTGGTAGAAATTTCCACATTATCTTTCCACAGTTTTTGTCCTAGTACTTGAAGTGCAGCTTTTGAGTCTGTGTGTATGATTGCATTTTGAGTGTTTTGTGCAATCACATATGCGAATGCCTGTTGTATGGCAAACAGCTCAGTTTGGGTTGATGATACTAGTCCTCCCAGTCTCCAATATGCCTGTACGCTGGCCGTGCAAAGAGCAACGCCAGCACTCTCATATTCTGTGTCCACCGATCCGTCTGTGAAGATGTGGGTGGCTACTGCTATGCTCTACATTTGCTCTTCTATTATGCGCCTTAGGATTGTCGGATCATAGGCAGCCTTTTTCATTGGGAGACTTTCTATTACTATTTTGAAAGTAGGCTCTTCCCACGGCGCGGAAGGAGTGTAATTTGGGTGTGGATGATCACCCCTCTCTATCAAGAATCATGTTTTTTAAATGTAGTCTGTTTAGGACTTTTCCTGCTCTTGCAACCCAAGAGTTTCCATTGTTTTGGCCTAGTCCAACCACCAAGGCCTGCCGTACTGGGATTGGATCAGAAGAAATAATTATCTTACTGACAATTGTAGCTGTCCTTTCTGATATTCTTTCTTGTAGAGAGGGCAAACCCGTCTCCAGTCTAAGAGTTTCAAGCCTGGTCCACATGGGGGCTCCCAGTGCGGCTCTCATAGCATTGTTTTGGGCAACTTCAAGCTTTTTCCACTGTTGGTGTGATAGATTTGTGAGTGCAGGTGCGGCATAATCGATCACTGATCTGACTGCCTGTACATAGTATGTGCGAAGGACTTGCAGATTGGCTCCTCCAGAAAGGGAGGTTAGCGACCTGAGAATTGCCGTCCGGGCCGCAGTTCGCTCTCTCAAGTAAGTGACCTCAACATTAAAATTCATGTGTGTGTCCAGGATGATTCCTAGATACTGATAGGTGTCGATCCATTCAATTGGTTGACCCTGTACTGTGAGTTGGATGTTGGGCTTCGCTATTTTTATGGGCATAGCCTTTGACTTTGAGGGGTTGAGTTTGATCCCAATCTGTTTTGCCTCTTTACTGATGCAGTCTAAGCATTTGGGTGCAAGGCGCGCCGCATCCCTTCCTTTTATGATGATGACAAAGTCGTCCGCGTAGTTTAGCAGCCTGCAGTGATGTGGAAGTTTCAACCTCATTATTCTTTCTATTAAACAGTTGAAGAGAAGAGGGCTGAGAATACCTCCTTGCGGTGTACCACTTTCATGTCTTTTGTACTCAGAGACTGTGCCAGGAAGTTTTACTCTTGCTTCTCTGTTCATGAGACAGTTTTTGGTCCAGGAGAGCAGGTTGCCTTTTACCTCTTTGTCAATGAGGCAGCAGAGAATAGCTAGGGCGCTAGCCAGTTCAAAGGCTTTTTCGAGATCCAGGAATATCAGCATTCCTGGTCTGTCATTCAAGTGGGCTAACAGAGTTGTAATACATTCCACTGTGCCAACCCCTCTTCTATAGGCATACATATCATGGTGCAGTTTAGGCATTTTCCACTCCAGTCTGTTGAGTGCCATTCTGTCAGCCGTCTTGCCTGCACAGCTTTGGAGAGAGATGGGCCTGGGATTAGCTGGATCTTTGGGTTTTGGGATCGGCACTATGTCTGCTCTATTCCAAGCAGAAGGTCTAGTTTGAGAAGTCCAGGCTAAATTTATTAACTTTAGGTATGCAGCGTCTCCCTCTGGGCCGAGGTTTCTAATCATTTTATAGGTTATTTTGTCGGCTCCAGGGGATGTATCCTTGGAGTTTTTCTTAGCCCGATTGAGCTCATCCAGTGTGAAGGGGGCATTAGTGTCAGAGACTTCTTCACATGCTGTAAGGATTCTGTGCCACCTTTCTTCCTCTAGTACGGTCTGTACTGCTAATACATCTGGTGGAAATTGATTGCTGGCTGCTCTCTCTGCAAACCTGGTTGCCAGTACTTTGGCTTCCTGTTGAGGATCCTTGGGGTGTGGAGCTTTAGATGTTTTATTCCCTTTGGCTCGGTGAATTTGCTGCCACATCTCTCCGAGAGAGGTGTGTTCATTCAGGTTTGAGCACCATTCCAGCCACTTTTGTTCTTTTATTTGTCTGGTCTCTCGATGCACATGTTCCTTGACCTCACAAAGTAAGATCCTGTTGCGGTCACTTGGCTGCTTTTTGTATAGCTTTCTTGTTCTGTTGAGTCTATGGTTGAGTTCTTTGACACGTTCGCAATAGTACCAATGATCTTTATGGTGTCCGGTGGACTGTTTTTCAGTGGGATTGAGTGGTTGGCTGCACTTTGAATCGCTTTGACAAATTCCTGTTCTGCCTGATTAATGTCTTCGGGAAGATCATAGTTTCTTTGCCACTCTGAAATGAGGTTTTGAAATCGGTCCCAGTTTGCTAAAGCAAAGTTCCAGGCTTCGGATGGAGGCGGAGGTGGGGTGGGTAGGTCTAACTGAAGATCAATTTGGACCCCATAGTGGTCGCTTGTGAGTGTGGGCTCAACTGACCATGTTGCTGCATCTTTTAGGGAGGTTGAAACGAAGGTTTGGTCTAATCTGCCTCCTTGGATGTGGGTAGGTTCATTCTTGTTTAGCATTTGTATTTCTGGAAGCTGGTCCAGTAGATGTGTAATGTGAATGCCGGCTTCATTTGTTCTGTTCGAGCCCAGTGCCATTCGTTGATGGGCATTAAAATCTCCACAAATGATTGTGTTTGTTGTTGTCGCGTGTCCAAATAACACAGAGAGATCCATTTCGGCATGTGGAGACCTGTACACATTGAACACTTCAAGTTAGTCGTGTCTTAGCTCAATGGTAACTCCCATTACCTCTGTCCCTGCTCCACAGTTGGGTGGGCTGGTTATGGACTTGGAGATCAGGTCACATTTTACAGATTGCACATCCCCTGGATTGCCCATTGATCCATGGAAGGAAGAAGCTTCGATAGCCTTAGATTTTAGGTTCTAATCCGGCTCGAAGCAAGCTCTCCTGTAGTATCAGGATGTCTATGCCCTTGGTTGCTGCTATGCGTTGCAAGTGTTGCAATTTAGTGTGCAGTCCTTGCGCATTCCATTGCAGGATCTTTAGACCTCTAGGTTCTTGGAATTTGCTGATAATTCCGTGGTATCCATGGAGTCTGATGAACACGCCATGGAAGTTGTAATTGGTGTATAGGTTCTTAGTGGACCTGAAATTGACTCATCAACGTCGCTTTCCGACGAGCTGGACTCTATCTGTTTTTTATGGGGGCGTCTCCTGCCCTGCTGTCTTGACGGTGTGGATATTACATCTTCGAATTTCTTGAGCTTGTGCTCAATTGTCTTCCGAGTCTTTGTGATTTGCTTGATTCCATGTGATGACAGCAGACTTTCGATCAACTCAGTGACCAAAGTTTTGAGCATTATCCACAGAGCGTCCAGTTCAGTGGGAGCACCATTTAATGCTGTGCAGGTTCGGGGCCTAGTAGCTTTTAGACTCTTCTCGGTGGTAACTTTGACACTGGAATTGCTACTCCTATTGGCCCCAGTGTGCTTGCTGGATGAAATGGGAGGCCGACTGCTTTGAACATGATTCTTGTGTCCTCCATCTTTCTTTTTGTCCTGTACAGAGGTCTTCTCACCCTTCACCATGGCCGATGGTGAAGGGTCGTGTGCCCCTTCTTCCTGAGTGGGTAGACCCCACGCGGTTTTAGTGGGCATGGGAGCTGGTATTCGTTTTGGTGGGGGTTTCGGCTCCGCTGTAGGCGTAGTGGGGTTCGTTTGAAGCCTTTTGAGCCTTTCAGGGCATTTCAAGTTCCAGGCATGATGTGCCTTGGAACATTTTGGGCATTTTGTCTGAACAGGATGGTTTGCCTTGAGTTTATCAATACATGTTTTTGTGTCATGGGGCTGGCTGCAGACTCCACACCTCACTGGGCGTTGGCAGCCATCTTTGTGATGCCCAAATCTCTGACATCTGAAGCATCTTAGGGGTTCTGGGGTGTAAGGCCTGTGTTGGAACACGCCCCAGATTCCAAGGTCAAGTTTCTCCGGGATCCGTCCTCTTACTGTGAGAAGGACTTGTCGAGTTTCCTGTTTTGTGGTTCGTATTTGGCATCTCTCTGCTGACACCACATAGTTCAGCTTTTCGAGATGGCCAAGGGCCATATGCAAGGGATAGTGGAGGACAATGATTTTACTTATTTTATCCTCTGGTTTCAGTTCCTCACATTTTGCGTAATTTTTTAGAATCGTCGAGAATTGTGTCGACCCACACATACACATACACCATCTCCTTAGTATAGCTATTTGGAAATTTGACATAGATATGTCTACCTGTCTCAGATCCTGGCTGTACTAGGCTTTTCCTAACCATGTGAGTAGTAGCGCCTTTGTCACGGAAGATTTTCGCCGATTTTCCGTTAACATTTCCGTCCACCACCTCAAGGGTCCAAGCTAGTGGACCCTTTCCAACGTTGGGATGTTTCTTACCACTTGAGCTCACACCTGCTATGTAGCCTGATTTCGGTTTTACCTTGCAGTCAGCTGCACGATGACCTGGCTTAAAACAGCTGTAGCACTTGTGCACATGCTTGTTGGAGGAGTTTCCCTGCTCCCCCGACACACCAGTCTTAAGCTTAGCTCCTTCGCCAATACCTGTAGCATGATGCTTCTCGTGAGGCTTAACCCCTTTCACCTGTCTCCTGGCCCCAGCTCACAGATCAGCTTGCTTGGCCATAGACAAATTTGACACAATTTCTTGCTCTTTGAGCTTGACACGCAGAGACGATTCGCATGCTTCTAAGAACTGTTCACGAATCATCAGCTGATAGAACCCCATGCTCCCAGGAGCAGTCTCCATGAGTTCACAGTAACGGTTTAGACTTGATTCTAACCGCTGTAACATTAACACATGTCTCTCCTTCTGCAATTGAGCCCTACAGAAATTCTCATGCATCCGGTCTGCAGTGATGCCAAAACCGTTCAGCAGCCCTGTTGTCAATGCCTCGTAATCTCCGCGCTGGTGCGGACCCAGACTGTGGTACATAGTTAGTGCCCTACCCTTTAACAATGCACTAAGATTGAGTGCCCACTTTGATCTTTCCCACCCGCAATCAGCGGCGTGACCTTCGAAACGCTTGATGTATGCATCCATCGAGTCGTCCCTCTCATCAAAGTTAGCTAGTTCAGGTAGTTTGACAGTCTTACCTTGTTCAACGTTAGTCTCTGTTGAACGACCACTTGTCTGGTCATCCTGCCTTGCTTGCAACTGCATGCAAGCTATGCGTTCAGTACCTTCTCGGTTCTGCTGATCAGTCCAGCGTTTGTTTTCTCTCTCCTGCTGATCAGTCCACAGTTTGCTTTCTCTGTCCTGCTGATCAGTCCAGAGTTTCATAACTTGCTCTGCTACTTTATTCCCTTCGAATCCCAACTCCCTAACCTGGTCGTGGTATTCCTCTAAGGTGAATAATTCCGAGCCTACTCATTGAGTTGGTGTCGTCCACAAGGACCTTTTGGGCCGAGATTCTTCCCCCATAGAATCCCCCCAACGAAGTATTTATAGGGCTAGATTCCCGCGTGACTCCGTTTTCTTCCGCAGCGCGCGTGATTCTAGTGACATCATTCTCGGTGACGTCACTCAGAGGGGTCTCTACCTCCAAGTTGTCTCGCACTGGGGTCTCTCCCACTGTGTTATCTCTCACCGGGGTCTCACCACCGGTAGCCTCATCCAGTATGATGAGACTCGTGCACGCCACCTCAGCACTACCCTGTATGTGTGCTTGTAGCATCATCTCTTCCACGGCTCTCCTGTGCTGTTCCACTCGTTCCTTACACTCTAGCTCAGTAAGAGTGTCGTAGTCGTCAGTTCTACGAGTGGTCAAGGCTTGGTGAAGATGCAGGTAGCGCTGTTTGTACTCTCCACAATCATACATACTGGTGGTGTGTGTGCCTAACAGGGTGTTAAACGTCCTCTGAATACTGCTCGTCACTTTTGAATTTTCAGGGAAAATTTAAGTGCGAAATTTTACTGTACAACCTAGCTCATAAGTTCCAACTAAGCCAATCATGTTGGGCGTCAGATGTAGGGGTTTTCTTTTTTGCATTCACAACTGCATTGCTTACGTCGCTAATGTACATGTGGCAGACGCTTCACAAAACTGTCGGAATTAACAGAATAGAAAATACGACAGCAACCGTACAGGGCCTGAGAGCAAGGTCGAGTTAGAGTCCTTGAGGGTCTCTTCTCAGACTAGCCTCACCTGGTCCTGCTCCACGTTGATCGTTGGAATCTCCTCAATGATTTAACACTTTAAGGGACTCCTAGGGTCCTCATCACATTTATAGTTTAGTGAATTACGCAACTCGGTGTTGAAGACACCTAGAGCTGAAGGCTTGAGTAATGTTGGCAGTATTCAGAAGTGGTTGAACGGAAACACCGCATAAAGCTTAACAGTAGTTTATTTACTAACTTAACCACTAATACAAAGGGTGTTTGATTTACTTTAGATTGGCGTCAGAAAGGCTATGGTTGTATTAGCGAGACTCTTAACGTCGGGCTAATCGACTCGGATCCACTCGTGGTGAAACACCTAACTTAACACAGTTGACAGTCAATCATTAACACGGCAACCTAACTGCTGGTATGCAAAGGGATCACAAGAGTTCCAACCGGATACTCGGTAATGATGATATGCAATAAACACAAATACACTGTCAATGGGAGAGGTAATAACATGCACAATAATATCACACAATAACTAAATGTGTGGTGTATGTGAAGCTCACATTCACAGACGAGTGAAATGCCGTGATACCACACAGATAACACGCATACACTGTCGATTCACCTATAACCTGTGACAGGTATAATAAGGTGAGAACTGTGGTTGATACCTCAGATTAACACAGACACAATAAAACAATGACAAGATCTTGTACTTACAGATAATGTACCTTTCCTTACTCACTCACTCACTCAGGAACATTTATGCAAGAACTCGTAGGTGGCCTGACAGCTGGTTTCGCTCGTAGACACGGAGGGTACTGCAGGAGGGAGTCCTGTATGTCTACAGACACACGCACACACTCTTGGCACTGACGGTGAGTAAGGGTGGTGACGTCACGTGGTACAGTGAGGGCGGCGGCAGCTGCAGGTTATATGGTACCATGCACTACACTGTACACTGTGGTACAGGTACACTGTGGATAAAGTCACACACAGATTACAAAGGCGGCGGCACTGCCTTAGTTCACTCTAAGTCACTCACTACGATCTTTGTCACCAGGGGTTACCTGATACCTGTCTGTTTCGCTCTGGAGATTTGTCACTTTAGGCTTCTGAACAATATATTCACATTCGTGATTCTAGGCGAGTGTGGGTATATTTTTTAAACGCTGAGTTAACTTGACGGTGAGGAATGGATGGTGTTCAGTCTACTGGCCGATAGACAGAACAGAACACGTCCTCTGGGTAAGGGCTCCTTCACTTGAATACTCTACAAGGGCTGCCGGGCATCTCGTGGCACACAGCACAAAAGAGTTACAATTTGACCAATAGCATTGCAGCAAATGAGCAGGAACCAATCATATGGATCGTTCGATGATCAGTAGCAGGAGTGACGTCATGAGCACGTCACGACCGCGTCATAGCTGTTATTCTCCATCACGCCGGTTGAGGTTGACTTCAGGGTCACACTGTCGCCTCGCAGGCGTCCCCTCTACTCTTCTCACGGTTCGCACCGGCCAATGTACTCATTGACCCTTTGTGGCAAGTATACTTAACTCCCCTGTATCTACTTCCTGTCTGGACATACAGCGGCCTCCGTATTATGAAAGTGTTCCTGGTTAAGTGGGCATTCTGGAGATACCCAACATGCCAGGTCACTATCCAGGGTTAAGAGAGATAGGCCTTTCTGCACGAAGTTCGGTGCACTGTGCACTGCAATGAGCCATTCTAGTCAGCTGTGGGAGAATCTTGAGAGACCATTCTCTGACACTGCGAAAGGGAAGAGTCAACAGAAGTTTAGCTCATTTATTATGCACCCCATACCCATCTTGTGGGCGGTAATGGAAATGGTTACAGAGGCACATAATGGGCTCAGGGACTGAACCCCACAATTCATTCAACTAAGCAAGTTACAATCTTGATGAGCTAGTTACAAAATTCAGTGTAAGTCGTCACATCAACAATGGGTTCGAGATCGACCACAAGTATAGTTTCTAAATTAAGCAACAGATATATGAGGAGAGTTAGTGTCATAAATGAAATGTTTGTCCTGCACACCGCCCCCCATCCAATGGGCAGCGGTGGATAGATTACAATCACTTAGTTCCTACCTATAGTTAGCAAACTGGGGTTATTTGGCTAAAATTTCTGGTAGCAGATAATTTTGAATGAAATATTTACACATCGTTGGAACATTGGGTATAGAATTGTCTTTGAATTCACGTATCTTTTCGCACTACATTACATAGTGACGGAGGGTGTGCGAATAACTTTGTTGACACAGTTTACATTTGGTCAGGTCTACATCAGCAGATAATGAGAATTCCAACAGATACTTGTAACGGAGTCTATGTCGAGCAGTAGTATCATCTAGAAGTCTGCTGATAATATTGGATGAACCATAGATGTGTTGCTCCTCTTGCATGATAGTTTGATGATAGATGGAAATACCGGTGTCGATTTCACTTTGCCTCAGATCCACAAGATCTTGTTGAAGTTCTCAGATTGCTCATTGACAATCCAAGGTTACACTCAACGGCTCCTTTAAAGGCAGATTCTTTGGCTAACTTATGCTCTATCATGCATTCGGAGACCAACATGAGATGGAGACCACATGAAATGGACTCTATTACCATCTATATAAATAAAAATGGAAATGTTCGTTTGTTCAAAATCGCTAATCTCCGAAAGTTCTTCACCAATTGCTTTGAAATTTTCACACAACGTTCCATTCGCATCCGGCTAGGTTTTTATATACATACTATATAGATGTCACGTCTGTGGCGGTAAAAAACAAGCTTTTTCTGAAAAACTGTGTTTTGCATGTGTTTTTCATGTGAAGGAAATCTTCAAAATCTCTTTACCAATTGCTTGGACATTTTGACACAACGTTGCATTCGAATAGGCGCATCTTTTTATATATCTACTATATACATGCTTCACCTGTGACAGGGAAAAAACATTCATTTTTTGAAAAACAGCTCCATCTGTTGGACGTAAGAGCAACACACACTGTAATATCTGAAAGTTCTTCACCGATTGCTTTGAAATTTTGACACAATGTTGCATTCGAATAGGCGCGTCTTTTTATATACCTACTATATAGATGCCACACCTGTGACAGGTAAAAACATGCGTTTTTGAATAACAGCGCCATGTGTTGCACATAATAGCAACATGCACGCTATACTAAATATGTCACGAATTCCATTTCAATGTTTCCGGTTGCATTGATAAATTTTATTTTCATAGATTTCGATTTATTTTATTTTTAATGAATTATTTTGTGTGACATTGGTTGGAATTGAGCTGTGTGTTTTACCATACCATGCACTTTGTAAATATAAGTTTAGATGCCAAAACTGTGACAGGTAAAACTATGTTTTTCTTGAAAAACAGCGCCATCTGTTGCATGTAAGTGCTATACTAAATAATTTTCATAGATTTTGATTAATTTTCATTTTGATTTAATTATTTTGTGTGAATTGCGTTGGAATTGAGCCGAGTTGTTTACAATAACATTCATTTCGTCAGATTGGTTTATTTATAATTTTTTCATATTTTCATTTATTTTTTTAACTCTTTTTTATATTTCAGTGACGGGAACATCAGATCACTTGATGTTCCCAATTTTCTGATGGGAACATCAGACCATTTGGGAAGGCATCGGACGAGGGAGTGGGGAATGGTGGGGATGACGAGGAGACGGAAGTGAGAGATGGCGGGGATGACGAGGGGACTAGGGAGAGGGTAATGGTGGGGAAGGAAGTGAGGATGGGGAAGTTTAGGATGGTGGGGACTAGGGGATGGGGAAATGGAGAATGGTGGGGAGGACAAAGAGGACGGTGGATTGGGGAATTGTTGGGAGGCTGAGGAGACGGGTGAGGAGGGAATGGTGGGGAGGACGGGGGGACAGGGAAGGTTGCTGTGGCTCAGCAACGCACTTGCATTGCTGTGCCACAGCACCGCGTGGCCGGGTACGGCTAGTCCTTAATAATTTTATTGTATTTGTGTCCAGCTTCGGACACGAGCATGTTACAGTTATGTCTTAAAGAGTTAACAGAAATTAAAGATGATAAGGAGTCACAATTAATGTATCAAGTTTTGAGACTTGTACACATTTCAGTGCAAGGAGCCAGGCAAATAGTTCGGTCTAAAGGGTAGAGGCCCAGTTGTTTATACGGATTCTCCACTCAAAGTACAAGCCATCGCCCATTGTCAGGACAACTGCACTTCCAGCTGCACCCGTGGTGCGATGTAGGGAACCATCAGTGTATATGATTTGTGAGAGAGAATGCTCTGTGGACTGAGCATCAATATTGCTTAAGGCGTTGAGCTTTTCTTCAAGACGGAACTTGGGCTGATCTCTAATTTGCTTCTTGGTTGGAAAGGGAGGGATTAAAACTGGAAAGGGTGTAATTTCCCACTGTGCAGGAAAGTGCCGATGTTGGTACAAATTATGAACCTGATACATGCTAAGTTGAGTTCCAGTTTTAGTTATCCATTTGGAACAATGCTGATCTTCAATAAAGAAAATCTAGAGGGCTTCTGTGCAAGGGTTAGGATGAGTTAGCCTAAGAATTTTTATACAAATTTGACAGTTAATTTCAGTAACACGATCAACAACGCTCGGAATATTAAGTTCATTTCCCATATTAAGTATCTTTGTGGTACGAGGGCACCCAAGGATTATCTTCACGGTTTCGTTCTGCAATTTTTCAAGCTCTCCAAGCTTTTTTTCAGGCGTAAAAATAAGCGGACGTGCAGCATAATCCACTAAAGGTCTGATGTATGCAAGGCACATCATTTTGACAGTCCTGACAATGGCACCATAGCCTGAGTGATAACCTGCAACAGTCTTGAGAGCTCGGAGCCTCTCTTTATACTGACGACAGTCTGAATACAACAGAACCATACAGTGGCACCTCAAAGCCAAGGTATTTGAATCTGTTTACATAGTCAAGCTGGGAGTGATCAGACAGTTGCATTTTGCGAACAACTCCTCCCTGCCTTGGTGGGCGCCGATTTAGTATCTTTGTTTTCTCTGCTGAGATAACTAAACCTAGGTCCTGACATGAGTCTAATACAGAGTTAAGAGTGTTCTGCGTGTTAGCATACCCAGTAGTGTGTATCATTATGTCATCAGCATAGTTAATGATGTGGACATTGGGGTTGCTCGGTACAGAGTTTAACAGCGTGTTTATTAAGATATTAAATAATTAAATAAGGTAGGACTGAGGACACTTCCCTGCGGGGTACGTAGTTCAAAGTCTCTTGTTACACTCCTATGCCCTATGCTTATGTTGGATAAGTAACCCCTGATCCAACAAAGAAGCCGACCACCAATTTTCATTCTTGCAAGCTCACTCAAGATAACATGTCTATTTGCAATATCAAAGGCAGACTTAAGATCTAGGAAGGTGGTGAATATCACTTTTCAATGTTCAGGGTAAGAAAGGTGGTGATGCAATGATGCACACTCCTTCCATGCATGAAGCCATATATGTGGGGGGGGGATAGTATGGTTCTTATTCTATGGAGGAGACGGTCTAGGATCATTCTCTCGAATGTTTTGCAAATGCAGCTAGTAAGGGAAATTGGGCGGAAAACATTGTCTTGATTTGGCTTGGGAATTGGAATGATTATACTGTTGGTCCTAGAGATAGGAAGTTCCACAGTAACATAGCTCATATTATACAGCTCAAGCAGGTTATTCCCTGGTACTAAAGGATGTAGACGCAATATGTCATATGTGATACCATCTTCACCGGGGATTTGGCTTTACCTTTGTTTAGAGAAGCGAGTAATTTAAACTCAGTAAATGGCACGTTGCATTCATCTTCCTTGTGGAGCATGAAGTCAACGAGCCTTTCTCTATCTCCGTAACCAGCATTTAATCTGAACTGTGTGTTTGGGGGAGCTGGGCCCGCTGCCATAGAACCGCAGACGGCCAGGGCAGACTGAAGTTCAGAGAGAGAGAGAAAGAAGGGATTATAGGGAAGGTGGAGAGGAATGCAGAAATCTAAGGGATGAGATTCAAGAACAAGCTTACGAAGACGGAAGGATTGAGGAAGATGAGAACCAGAGAGAACATTCGAAAAGTGGAAGCCCAGTTCGGTTGCGACCTTCACTGGGTCCACTTCAGGAGTACGATGGCGTAAAGCACCGACAAACACATCTGGAATGAACTTACCTTTAATCTTGTGGATCTTCTTCCAGATCTGCGGCAATGGAGTATCTAACGTAATGGTGGAAACAAGATTACCAACTCTCACGTTTAGCTGTGCAGATGGTCCTAAAGGCCACCCCACCGCATTTGCTTTTCGAAACAAAATAAAAGAATCAGCCGTCTGCTGGCGTCGGTGTTTCTTCCAGGCTACACGCATACAATGGACAGCCCGAGCATAGTCCGCATTCCACCAGGGAATGCACTTCCGCGTGCCCCGAGAGGGAGAGTGAGGAATAGAGCGGAGGGCAGTGTCGAAGACGGTTATGAAGAAGGAGAAGGGCGCGAGGAAGAGGCAAAGTGGAGAGGTTAGGTTAGGTTAGGTATACACTGTAACTGGCACTCAAACACTTCACCAAGAGCCGTATTCTTCAATATTTCAAAGACACTGAAACGCACGTCCACCTCTGACGACTGCGGCAATTCAAGTGGCGTTACGACCTCATGCTAGCATCACGTCACGTCACCAAAATAACGACATCCTATTTCCACTAACATCGATAAGATGCCAAACCTCTACCTGTATTCTTAAATCACTCACTGACATTTATTATATTTTCTCTGTCCTTCCAATTTCTGGTCAGATATGCAGAATAACTCATCAGATAGGCTCCTTCCTCCAGGCTACCTGGGGTCATTACATAAGAAACAGCCAAAATTAAATTTCGACTACCACATGATGGAAAGGATTAAAGAACTTCAGAGCCACGAGGCACTGCAAGAGTCAACTACAACAACAAAGGAAGATTGACAATGAGAAAACAGTTGACGGAGAAGATACAAAATTTCATAAAGTACTGCCATGAAGATGCTAGTTTCTTAGGGCAGGTAAGACATATACGTTTTGTCAGGAAATATAACGGAGCAGCCTACACTATCGGAAGACATAGACCCATCTGTGAAGAATGAAATGGAGTTAAATTGTGAAGAAAAGTGAGCAAGGAACTTGCATTTCAGAACTGGAGAAGGAGTAAAAGCTTTTGTCATACTGGTTTTACAAAACACAGAAAGAGTTTTGGGGCATCCATGGGGACATCCATTGCTCTGTGGAGGGTGCCGCCATGGGGGCAAGGATGGAATGACACGAGGAGAAATATTGGTAACACGAACAAAGACAGAACCTTGCAAGCGAGACAGTCGTACAGAAATGGAAGGTGGTGAAAGGAAACAGGGCCCACAGGAGGGGTAATGGTAATGGAACGACATAAGCGAGAGTGAGAAGGTTGCAGGGACCGCGCAAAGTAGCGAAGACAGTAGCGATCACAGCAATCCTGTAGACAGGATGCTAGTTTCAACATTCAAGCTCTGGGTTAGAGTCGAACGAAAGTCACTAGACCTGAGGTGTAACCCAATATGATGAAAAGCGTCAAGATGAAGAAGACTTGAGGGAGAGTCAGACGAGTAAGTAAAACAACCATAATCGAATTTAGACAGCACGAGAGAGGAATGTAAGGAGAGAAGCGTGTGACTATCAGCTCCCCAGTAGGTATAGGACAAGACCTTAAGTAATTTAAGGCGCTTGGAGCATTTAACTTGGAGGTAAGAGATATGTGGCGATCAAGACAAACGAGTGTCAAAGAATAACCACAGAAGTTATTTGGTGTTGAAGAAGAAGAAGAAGTTGAGGTGTTTGAGAGGAAGTTTCTCAACACCTCAAACCAATCATATTTGCAGATGACACATCCTTTATTTTTTTCCAGCCCTGAACCTCTTGCTCTAAATGTCACAGTGAATACTGAACTAAATAAAGTCCATCTTTGGCTATCTGCTAACAAACTCACCCTTCACATCGACAAAACTTTCTATATTTTGTTTGGTAATAAATCCTCAGATCAAATTAATCTAAGAATAAGTAAGTAAGTAATAATCAAAAGAAGGCACCAAACCGGGAAGGCTATGTAGCACCATCAAATGCGCAGAATAATCAGAGGGCGCTAAATATCACCAAGGATGCCAATACGAGAACAAAAACGCATAAGGCGAACGATATCAAAAGTATCCGAGTCACAAAGAATTCTATTGAGGGACAAGTGATCGCGAGGGGCGGTCGGCAAGCAAGACACGCTCGTCCCGGAAATCAGGACATAGAAGAAGGACATGCACGACCGTAAGAGGGACAATGCAACTAGGACAATAAGGAGCAGGACGGCGCGCCATCAAGTGACCATGGGTTAAGCAAGTATGGCCAATACGCAACCTCGCCAGAGCTGTTTCCCATCGCCGGTTACGGTGGTAGGACGACGGCCACGAGGAAACACAACATTTAAGAGTACGTAGTTTGTTACCAGTATCAGACGACCAAGAAGCCTGCCAACGGGTAAGGACGAAGGAATGGATAACCGGGTAAAAGTCGGAATATGGAATACCTTTCCGAGAGATAGGACAAGAGCGGACAGCTTCCTTGGCAGCAGCATCCGCACGCTTTTTTAAAGACACACCAATATGGCTGGGAACCCAACAAAACTCAACCGACTTAAATTTACTGTGAACAAGAAACATCCAATGCTGGATCTCGACAACTACTGGATGAACTGGATTAAAGGACCCGAGAGCCATGAGGGCACTACGAGAGTCAACAACTACAAAGGAAGACTGACAACGAGAAAGCAGGAGACGAAGAGCATAGAGAATAGCATAAAGCTCCGCTGTAAAGATGCTAGTCTCCGGAGGTAAGCGACACATATAAGTGCGATCAGGAAAAACAACAGAGTAGCCAACACCGTCCGCAGACTTAGACCCATCGGTGAAGACAGAAACGGAGCGGGAGTGAGAAGAAAAGTGCTCAAGGAAAAGGCGTTTTTGAGCCGAAAGAGGGGTAAAAGCTTTAGTGATACGGGTCAAGGAAGTACAAAACCACGGAAGAGGGACTTTCGAATGGGGCAAAGGAGGAACAACACGAGGAGAAACATTAGAAATATGAACGGAAAGAGAATCCTGTAGGCGAGATAACCGGACAGAAAGAGGGAGGTGGTGAAGAGGAACAGGAACCGCAGGAGGGGTAAAAGTTAAAGCACGACAGAGGCGAGAGGAAGGATGTAGTAAGGACCGCACAAGATAGGAAAGACAGTAGCGATCACGGCAGTCTTGGAGAGAAAGGAAGCCAGTGTCAACATACAAGCTAAGGACGGGAGTCGAACGAAAGGCACCAGAACTGAGGCGCAACCCAGTATGGTGCAAAGCATCAAGATGGCGAAGAGTAGAAGGAAAAGCAGACGAGTAAGCAGGGCAACCATAATCGAGCTTAGACAGGACGAGAGAGGAATGTAAAGCAAGGAGAGTGCGCCTATCTGCCCCCCAAGAAGTATGGGACAAGACCCGAAGGAGGGTAAGGGCCTTAGAGCACTCAACACGGAGGTAAGAGATATGGGGAGACCAAGACAAATGAGTGTCAAGGAATAACCCCAAAAGCTTCGCGGAATCTTTGTACTCAAGGGGATGACCATAAAGTGACAAAGAGGGACGAAGAACGACTCGTTTCCGCATAAAAGTCATGGCACAAGTCTTAGAAGTAGAGAACTTGAAGCCATGATCGGTGGCCCAAGACGACACGGCATCAATTGCAAGTTGAAGCCGGCGCTGAAGGAGAGGCGAATCATCACCCTGACAGCAAAGGGTAAGATCATCGACACAGAGATCGGAGAAGACACCTGAAGGAAGAGAGGAAAGAAGACCATTGAGGGCAACCAGAAAAAGAGTAGTGCACAGAATACTACCCTGGGGCACACCTTCGTATTGCTGAAAAGAGGCAGAGAGAGCGGAACCAAGGCGCACCCGAAAGGAACGACGAGAGAGGAAGCTTCGGAGAAAGAGAGGGAGATGACCACGAAGACCGAAAGAATGAAGTTGAGATTGAATATGATATCGCCAAGTGGTGTCGTAAGCCTTTTCCAGGTCAAAAAGGACGGCAACAACGGAGGTCTTCGCAGCAAAAGCAGTACGAATATAGACCTCCAAGTTCACCAGGACATCTGTCGTGCTGCGGCACTTGCGGAAACCAAATTGAGAAAGGGAGAGGAGGTGATGGTGTTCCAGGAACCACATCAGACGAACGTTAACCATACGTTCAAAGAGTTTGCAGACACAACTTGTGAGGGCAATAGGGCGAAAGTCCTTTGGGGAAGTACCCAGAGACCCCTGTTTGCGAACAGAGAGGACAACAGCATCGAGCCAGTCCTCAGGGACTGACGATGACTCCCAGATCCGATTATACAGACTCAATAAATACTGAGACGTACACGGAGGGAGATGGCGAAGCATCTCATAATGAATACCATCGGAGCCCGCCGCCGTAGAACCGCAGAGGGCCAGGGCTGAACGAAGTTCAGAGAGAGAGAAGGGATCATTATAGGGAAGCTGAAGACGAGAGCAGAAATCTAAAGGACGATACTTAAGGACAGGTTTACGAAGTAGGAAAGATTGGGGAAGATGGAGACCAGAGCTAACAGAAGAAAAGTGGGAACCCAGTTCAGAAGCGACCTGCAACGGGTCCGCCACAAGAGCATCATGGAGGTGAAGGACCGATGAAACATCGGGAACGAACTTACCCGCTATCTTGCGGATACGCTTCCATATCTGGGGCAGAGGAAGTTCGGACGTAATTGTTGAGACATAAGATGCCCAACATTCACCTTTAGCCATATGGATGGCCATATGGGCCACCGCACTCGCTTTCCGAAAGAAAATAAAAGAATCGGCCGTCTGCCGACGGCGGTGCCTCTTCCAGGCTGCACGCTTACAGCGGACAGCCCGAGCACAATCCGCATTCCACCAGGGAACGCACTTCCGCGGACCCCGAGAGGAAGAGCGAGGAATAGAGCGGAGGGCAGCGTTGAAGACAGTGTCATGAAAAAGGAGGTGAGTGCGAGGGAGAGGCAGAAGGGAGAGGTCAGAGAGAGCAGCACTGAGGGTAAATAGGTTCCAGTCCGCTTTAGCAAACTGCCACATAGGAAAAGAGAGGGAAGGGCGAAACGAGAAAAAGGAAACAAGGATAGGGAAATGATCACTGCCATGGAGGTCATCAAGAACCTGCCACGTGAAATCCAAGTAAAGAGAAGAAGAGCAGAGACAAAAATCAAGACAGGAAAGGGTGCGAGTCCGAGAGTCCAAATGAGTGGGCTCACCAGAATTCAGAAGAGACAGGGAAGAAGAGAGGAGTAACGGCTCAAGAAGGCGACCCCGGGTATTCGTCAGAACGTCACCCCAAAGAGAATGACGACAATTGAAGTCCCCCAGCAGGAACACAGGCTCCGGCAAGGAGTCCAAGAGGTGTTTCAAATCAGGAAGAGAAAGCGGGACACTCGGGGGGAGATAAATAGAACAAACTGTGTACCATTTCCCCTCAAAGATACGAGCAGCAGAACAATGGAGAGGGAAAGGAAAAAGTAAAGGAACAAAGGGAACATCAGCGCGAATCAAGAGAGCAGAAGAATTAGGAGCCCCAGCAACGGCTGGGTGGGGGGGGGGGGGAGGAAGGAATAGCCACGAAAACGACCAGGACGAGCACCAAGCATCGGCTCCTGGAGACAGACACAAAGGGGCGAAAACCGCGAAATCAGAAGTTGGAGTTCGAGGAAATTGGCGTAATAACCTCGAACGTTCCATTGAAGAATAGATATCGACGAGAAGGGAAAGGAGTATAAAGTAAACAGAGAACAAGGAAGAAACAAAGGCGAAAGAGCAACACAGCACGTTAAAGAATATCAGGGTCAGGATCATGGTCAGCAAAGTCAGGGTTAGGGGGCATGGGTAAACTGAGTACGGATGGAGGGAAGGAAGCGGGAGAACAGACCAGAGGTGGGCGGGCGGGGTCCGGAGGAGGAGGAAGAGGAGGAGACAACAGAGAGGAGCAGTCAAGGACAGCAGCAGGAAGAGGGGGAGTAGAAAGAGGGGGAGTAGAAAGAGGGGGAGTAGAAAGAGGGGAGCGCACCTCAGCAAGAGCAGCAGGGGCCAAAGAAACCTCCATAGCAGGAACAGGGGGCGCAAACACTGAAATGGGAGGGGAAGGAGCAACAGAGCCAGAAGTAGGGGCTGAGGAAGAAAGCGAAGCCTTCTTACCCGCCGGGAAGGAGGAAGTAGAGGAGCCAGGCTTACGCTTCTGACTTAAAGAGATTGGTGTCCCAGCAACTACGTACTGGGCAACGGATTCCAGTGTCTCAACAGGAGAAGCTGAACGAGAGCACACACGACGGCCGTTAGGAGAGCGATGGACATCCGCCTGCACCGACAGGCGGCGGGGAGAGCCGATAGATGGAAGAAGAGGATTGGAAGGAGGATCGGAGGGAGACGAGGAAGAAGACACAGGAAACATGACAGACCGGGTAGAAAGAAGGAGAACCCCAGAAAGAGGACCAGGAGGGGGACCCCTCGGGACAGAACGCAAAGGAACAGAGGAGGGGGCAGTTGGTATATCAGGGTCCAAGGCCCGGAAACGGTTGTGAGTCTGAGGAAGGAGGGAAGGCCGAGGAGAGGAAGAGCACAACACGGGAGCATAAGAGACGTTAGCATGAGGCGGGAGCCGGCGAACCTGGCGCCTCGCCTCACGAAAAGATAAACGTTCCCGGAGCTTCAAGTTGAGGACGGCTGCCTCAAGCTTGAAATGGATACAGGCACGGGAGAAGGTAGGATGGGCCTCATCGCAGTTGAGGCAGCAAGCTTGGGGAGAAGTGTACTCCGACTTAGAGTGACCTTCACCCCCATACAAAGGACAGAGAGAGACAGACCCAGAGCAGCGGAGGGCACCATGCCAATACCTCCAACATTTGTTACAAAGTCGAGGAGAAGGAATATACTCCTGGACAGAGCACCTAGCACCAGCAAGAATGACAGAGGATGGAAGGGTCCTACCATCAGAGGTGATCATCACAACACGAAGGGGTTGACGGCGACGACCACGAGGAGGACGAGTAAACGGGTCAACCTGGAGGACAGAATGGCCTTGGGCATCAAGGATATGCCGAATATCATCGTGGCAATCCTGCAGATTCCTAACACCGGTTGCAACATGGGGTGGGAGGAGAATAGTGCCAACACTGGCATTCATCTGAACGCTCTTGGAGACCCGAACAGGGATCTCGCCAAGGCAAGATAAGGCAGCCAAGCGGGAAGCTGCATCCTGAGAAGGAGCAGCAACGACACGTGTACTGAGACGAGTGGGGTTGAAGGTAACAGACGCATCCACGGAATCTACAAGATGCCGATGGAGGGAGAAATCGTCAGGAGGCGCAGAATCAGGAGGGAGGAGATCAAAGTATTTGGCCCATGAAGCGGGACCAAACAAGGCTCGATACGATTCAGTACGGGAAGGAATCGAGCGAGTGCGGCCGGGGCGCGAACGGCGTTGAGAACCCCCAGAGAGAGAAGGGTCAAAAGGCGCAGTAGTCACGAGAGACTTAGCCGCACCAGGGGACGAAGTGGTCACCACTGGCGGCTGGAGGCTCAATCCAACCACAGAGGAGGGAGGGGAGCTGGGGGAAGAAGTCAGGATGGTCAAAGGAGGTGCAAGGTCGGGGCCCAACGCAGCGGAGGCTACAGAGCCCGGTCTTCCAAGACAGGGCAACTCGGGGGCTTGGTCGCCCACCCTACGAGCCCGAGAGGGTACATCAGAAATATTCAACGACATAGGTACGAAGAGTGATAAATTCATCCACGAATGTGCCCCCATACCCACCATGGAGCCACAATTAGGGGCAGGACACCCAACAGGTAGCTTTCGCCGATCATGCTGGGGCCCCCTAGGGGTGCGTCGTGAGTATAAGCCCCACAAACGCCACCTTAAGAACCGTCAGTCCGTCGAGATCGGGTTCAACGACGAAAGGGGGATTGACAATAAAAGGTTCCCCTCGCTTGAGACGTTGGGTACATCAGTTCTACGGGTGCAAGAGTATGGCTCCTCAAGCACCCAGGCATCAAAATAGAAGAAGTCCAAAGAAATAATCCAAAACAAGCAAAAGGTCGGCAGGAAACGACAAGCAGATAGGAGAAGAGGGGGAGAAAAACGAAACATAATGAAAAGGAAAAGCGATCCGGCACAATTAGAGAAGACAGCAGCTGGAGTGCAAGGCCATAAAAGGACAGAGGACTGTCCTACAGAGCATCACACTCCGGCAGCCGTCTACGAAGCCCCCTCACGACGCCAACGGGCTGGATGGGGAGGTCGAATCTAAGAATATCCAAGTTAGCAACAATATCCAAGTTAGCAACAAAGTAGATGGTAAGTTTCTTGGTGTCCTTATCAATAACAAGCTGAATTTTCAGAGACACATTCTAAATATAGCAAAAAGTTTCTAAAACTGTTGGCATTCTTTCTAAGATCAGATATTATGTACCTCGCCCTGCCCTGGTGACGCTCTATTACTCTCTCATCTATCCCCTCTCATAATATCAATTATGGTGTTTGTGCCTGGGGTTCTACTACCTAAAATCATCTACATCCTCCAATTACTCAACACAAAGCTGCTATTTGAACAATATTAAACTCTGGCCCCAAACAGCGCTCGGTACCCTTAATAAAATCTTTGTATATGTTAGATATTAGGTCACTGCACATCCAATCATGTGTACACTATATATTTAAAACTCTGAACTGTAATGTCAATCCTGACCTTAAATGCTTCCTAGAAGGTTGCAACAGAACCCATTGGCACCACACCAGAAAAAAATCCTATTTAATATCCCAGGAGTGCTCCTTAACCAAACTAGAAATGCTCTACAAATCAAGAGACCTAGAATGTGGAATGACCTTCCCAATCAAAGGCTGTACCTCTCTCAACCAGTTTAAGAGAAAAACTAAGTACTACCTAATAAACTCCATGTAACCTACCTTACCCCCTAAATGTTAACTGATGTCTTGCTATTTTCAAACGATACTAATTGTTGACCAAGTTGAATAATTGCTGATGTCCCATGTTCCCCTCCCCCCCCCCTTTTTCCCCTTTTACAACACAATTTATACTTTAATCTCTATTTGTATTAAGCTTTAGTCCAAGAATTTTTTCCCCACCCTTTGCCTGTAACGCTGTGCATATTAATGGCTTTAGCTATTCTATGTACTAGCTCTACCTATAAATCCAACATTATGTTTGTAACTCATCTTCTATGTATGTACTTTTACCTGAATAAACATTTTGATTTTATTTGATTTTTTGAAGTATAGCAGAATCCTTATGCAATAGAAGAGTACCATAAAGATACTAAAAGGGTCGAAAAACGACCCGCTTCCGAGTAAAGGTCACAGCACAAGTCTTAGGTGTAGAGAACTTGAAGTCTTGATTGGTGTCCCAGGACTACACGGCGTCTAACGCAAGTTGAAGCCGCCGTTGGAGGAAAGGCGAGTCATTAGCCCCTCCTGCAGGAGGTCCATTAACTCCTACAAGACTCCTATGGGTGTGTGTACCTTAGCATTTACAACACCTATAGAGAGATGGTCAAGGGAATCTTACACGACGTGTCTTGTCACTACAAAATGGCATTTTGGGGGATGTTAAGGGAAAGATTAATAAATACGGATCTTTGGAGCATGCAGATGGGAGAGATCTGGGCAACGCTGGCTACCCCCCTCCTAAAAAAAAAAAACATAGCCTGTAACTGGAAGTACACATCAAAAGAAGGAACCAAGCCGAGGAGGCTATGTAGCACCATAATATGTGTGGGAATATTCCCACATCTAATGTGTAAGAATATCCCACACATTGGTTGTGTGTGATATTCAAAAGGCGCTAAATATCACTAAGGACACCAAAATGAGATCAAATCGCATAAGGCAAACATCATTAAAGGCATCAGACTCGCATAGGAATCTATCGAGGGACAGGTGACCGCAAGGGATAGTCGCGAAGCATGCATATCCTGGAAGTCAGGACATTCAACAAGGAAATGCACGACAGTAAGCGGGACAATGCAGTTTGACAAAATGAAGTACCATTCTGCTACATTATGTGCTCGTGAGTTAAACGGGCATTGCCAATATGTAATCTCGCCAGAACCGTATCCCCACCGAGCTTAGAGTGGTAGGAGGAAGGCCACGGGGACACTATTCTCAAGTGCACACAGCTTGTTACCAGTAACATAAAACTAACGATCCTGCCAACGGGCACCGATTAAGGAATGAGTAACAGGGGTAGAAGATGAACTAAGGAACAACTTTGTGTGGTATTACTAATTGCAATAAAAGGCCGCAGGGGAGTGCTCGCCTGGCTCTGGGCGGAGGCAGACGTGTCGCTTGTAAGCTGGTTGGCTGCTGGTGGACGTTTATGTTCATAAGGAGGGCTTTGGGGGCCGTGCCGGCTGGAGGGATGGTGACCCTCCTCCCCCCTGTGAAGCAGAGGGATACCATTGGCCTGGAATTTACTGGCCCATAGTCTTGCCTGGAAGTTGAGGTGGTCATGATATGTTGTGGGTTGATGTGGCGTCTGTGTGCGGCGTTCAAATTGTGACCGGGCATCGAGCTGTTGTTAAATCCAGCTCCACGGCTGTGTATCGTGACTTTGTGGACCGCTATGACAGGAGGACCTCTCACTCTGCCTGAGGGTGGTGGTTCGGTGGAAGTGTCGTTCAGATGCAGTGAGACTACCTATGTGGCTGTGTATGGTGCTCCCTTTGAGTTCCCCGACCCACTTCTCCGACGTTACTTTACCCGGTATGGGCGGGTCTTGAGTGGCCGGGTGAATGCTATTTCTTCCTGTCGGTGGAAAGGTATCCCGAATGGGACCCACACCGTGGCGTTGCGACTGAAGGACCGCCATCTCTTCGTCTCTCCAGCTTCTGGGCTTCACGGTACGAGTAATCTATGCGGGTCAAAACCGGACCTGTTTACGGTGCGGACTATCAGGCCACCAGGCTTCGGGTTGTGTTGCGAGCCGGGTTTGCCCGGTGAACCTTTTCAGGGAGGAGGATTTTCCCCCATTGGCAGCCCCGGATGTGTTTCCAAGAGCTCCTGTGATGAGTGATGATTTCCAGTCGTCTGTTGCCCCGTTACTGATCCTAGATGTGGTTGAAGGTATGGGTGTCGGAGTGGTAGTTAATGCGACCCCAACTCCCCCATTTCGGCCACCCCTGTCTGCCCCATCTCCAGTCAGGTCTCCAGTCGTGTCTCCTGTTGTGTGTGGTCTAGTGTCCCCAGTCAAAGAGGCTGCACCCCAGACTGTGCTGTCTCAGGAAGCTGTGTCTTCGACCCGTGTCGATGTTTATGCAGTGATATCTTTCGCAGTGTGTGGTCTTGTTTCCCGGGTTGTTGAGGCTGGAATGTCATATGATCGTGTGTTGCGTGGAGTTGCGCGGCCGCCCTGCACTTCTGATGCGGTGCCTCCTGGCGGGGGTGATAGTTCCGATGACCTATGTCATGTGTCCAAGAGGTTGCAGCAAGCTTAGAGTCTGTTTCCGCCTCATGGCAAGGCTTGGCCTGACGTCAGGGAATTTGAGGACTCTGGGTGTTCGTCATTAGTGGATGGTGATGTGGGCGACGATTTTGGGGTGCCTGCGGCTCCTATGGACCGTGTTGTGGCTCTGATAGTTCTGTGGTGGGATTGTCGTCTGGTCTTGTGTCTTCTCCGGCTGCCTTTGCATCCCCAGTTGCTGGTTCCCTGGGTTGGGAGGTTGTGGCACTGCCCGAGGTTGCAGGAGAGTGGTGGGTGGGGGGGGGGGGACTTGGTGATGGTTCTTAAAAAAATAAAAATAGATTCTCTTCCGGCGGCCCCTATGCCTCTGTCATCCATGTTTTTGCCCGCCGTGCATCTGCACTCGGTGATGCCGACCGCTGCGCTGCAGCCTTCTGATCAGCCGCTTTGTGTCACTCCGCTTTTTGCGGTGTTAGCCCCTGCCCCATCGCACTCTGTGACTTTGTCCCCTGCGGCTCTGCCCGTTATGCTGTTTGCCTCTGTATGGCCGACTCCTGTGCTCCAGCACCCTGTGGTTCCACCGCCTGCGCCGCCGGGATCTGTGCTGCCGCCCCCTGTACAGCATCTTCCCGTCAATTCCGCCCCCATGGAAGTGGGTGGGGGACTGCTTCTTTATGAATGACATTCAAGCAGCAGATAATATAACAGATATTACCACAAACTCGGAAGACTTTGAAAGAGAAATTGACAATATGCCTATGCACTCAGCTCCTGGGCCTGACTCATGGAATTCAATATTCATAAAGAAATGTAAAGTACCAGTAGCGAGAGCACTCAGCGTAATATGGAGAAAGAGCCTGGATACAGGGGAGATACTAGCAGCACTTAAATCTGCAGATATAGCTCCTTTGCACAATTGGGGGGGGGGGGAGTAAAGCCTTGGCAAAAATTTATAAGCCAGTTGCACTAACATCACACATAATAAAAGTGTTTGAAAGAGTGATTAGGAATCAAATTTCTAGTTTTATGGAAAACAATGAATTGCATAAGCCAGGACAACATGGATTTAAAGCGGGAAGATCCTGTCTGTCACAGTTACTCAACCACTATGACAAAAACACAGAAGCCCTAGAAGAAAAGCAAATGGCAGATGTTGTAGACACAGACTTTGCAAAGGCGTTCGACAAATGTGACCATGGGGTGATAGCTCACAAAATGAGGTCAATGGGAATAACTGGAAAAGTAGGACGCTGGATACTCCATTTCCTGTCGAACAGAAAACAGTAACAGTCAGATAAAATAGAGTCCAAGCGATGTTAAAAGCTCTGTACCTCAAGGTACAGTCCTTGCACCGCTACTGTTCCTTATTCTCGTATCTGATATAGACATAAATGCACGTCACAGCTTCGTGTCGTCCTTTGCAGATGACACAAAAATCAGCATGAAAATTACATCTGCTGAAGACATTGAAAAACTACAAACTGATGTCAACAAAGTTTTCGATTGGGCAGCAGAAAATAACATGATGTTTAACAGTGATAAATTTCAGGTACTCAGGTACGGCAAAAATGAGGATCTGAAACATAATACAGGGTACAAAATACATTCGAATCTTCCCATAGTAGAAAAACAGCATCTCAAGGATTTGGGAATAATGATGTCCGACGATTTAACGTCTAGGGAGCATAACCAAGCAAATATCGCGTCAGCCAGAAAAATGATCGTATGGATTACGAGAACTTTCAAATCCAGGGATCCCATCACAATGGTTGTACTCTTCAAGTCACTTGTGTTGTCCCGTCTCAAGTACTGCTCAGTACTCACTTCCCCCTTCAGAGCAGGAGAGATTGCTGAAATAGAGAGAATACAGAGAACATATATGGCACGCATAGACGAGATAAAACACCGAAATTATTGGGATCGTCTCAAAGCTCTCCAAATGTACTCTCTAGAAAGGAGACGAGATACCAAATAATATACACATGGAAAATACTGGAGGGCCAGGTCCCAAATCTACACAGTAAAATAACGTACTGGAGTGAACGATATGGAAGAAAATGTAAGATGGAACCAGTGAAGAGCAGAGGTACCATAGGCACAATCAGCGAGCACTATATAAACATCAGAGTTCCGCGGTTGTTCAACGTCCTCCCAGCGACAATAAGAAATATTGCCAGAACAACCGTGAACATCTTCCAGAGAAAACTAAACAGTTTTCTAAGAGAAGTTGCGGATCAGCCGGGCTGTGGTGGGTATGTGGCCCTGCGGGCTGCTCCAAGCAACAGCCTGGTGGACCACACTCAAAATTCAAGCCTGGCCTCGGGCCGGGCTTGGGGAGTAGAGGAACTCCCAGAACCCCATTAACCAGGTATCAGCCAGGTAAGTGGTCGCCGAGATGGATGTTCCTGACTTTATGCATCGCCAGAAGTGGTCGCCTGGTCACGTTCACTCATCTGTGGAGGAGTGGGCTCGGTGGGATGCCTATAGGAAGAAGTATTTTCGTTGTCTATATCCAGATAAATATTAATATTGATTAACTGTGTGTGTGTGTGTGGTTCTTGATTTGTATTGCCGAGTTTCCGTATATGCATGATGTGTATTTTTGTTTGCCCTTTCTTATAGTCTGCCGGTTCCTTGTGGCCCGGTATTCATTGTTATTGTTTTCATTTTGTGAACTGTACAGCTTTTGTTTGTGTGTGATGTTATAATGTTCGTGTTTTGTTCATGTGTTTCTTGACTGGTTAAAGTTAATGCTGATGTTGATTTTTTTCCGTTATGACTGAATTTATGTGTTTACCAAATAAAATAAAAAAGCAGCAATAAATAATCAAATGCTTAAAATGAAAAATCTTTACCCCTTCATATTATGAAGAGCTTCATAATTTTGTAGTTTCAATATTTAAAACAAACAACACTGTTAAACATCAAGCATTTAGAAAAGTAAAGTATAATTGCTAAAGAGCCTGAAGTCGCACCTTAATTAATTTTATTTTAACGTTAGTTGGCAGTTATTTTCGTTGTTACACGACTGACGTTATGTAAATTTTTTAAGAAGTGTATGAACATTTATTCACTAAATCAAAGAAACGACATTAGTAATACTTTCTTAATTAAGCACACGTCCGTTTACGATGCAAAGGAGAACCATGTAAATTGTTAACAAGTTGAAGAAGTATTTATTAATAAATCTATAAGAACAATAGTAAATTTTAAAATACGATAAAGAATGTTTTTAGACAGTTTAAACAATGCATAATCTTCAATAACATTTATTCAGAAAAAGACTAAGCAGAGAAGAGAGGAGAGAGAGATAGTGAGAGATTTTGCTAGATTCCGCAGAAAAATTAAAGTACTTACACAAAAAATAATGTCATCTCTAGTCTATGTTAAGACCTATTGCAGCAGACGGGGAGGGAAAACATGATCAATTTAATGTGTACAGGAATTAAACGCATGCCAAAGAACCAGTTGGTAAAATCCAAAAAGGTAACAATGAATATTGGGCAAACGTTTCCATAACAGGTAAGTTATTACCTATCATTATCATAGTTCCAGAATTAACTCGATATAAATAAAAGTATTTGACAAATGTTGGATTTAGACAAAAGAAACACAAGGAGTGTTACTGAGGGAGATCACAAATGGGTAGTACAGGGGGGGGGGGGTGTTAAAAGTGTAATCTAGATATTCAATAGCTGAACAACTAAGTGGGGGTAAAAAGATAAAATAACAGACTAACAGAGACATTACCAGATACCCAAACAAATAAACTCTTACCAACAAATACCCAAACACCGAATAAACAAATGTATTTTGATATACAAACTCTCAAAATCAATATTGTCTTAAATAAGATAAAATAATTATACCACACCCTAAAGAACACTAAACAATATAATAGAGAAGATACCACACACACAACGGTGGACTAACTGAGGGTTGAAGGCGGGCCGGGCACCTCGTTGACTCAACACCAAACACGTTAGAGAAAAGGTAGAAGGTTCCCCACAAAAGCTGCAAAGACCACCATAACAGCGCCATCTATTGACTGAACCGTCAGTTACGCTCCCAGTGGAACAAAATGGTGTGAAGGTTCATGGACCATAAATTTGTATTTATTTTTATAATTTCAAATCAATCTAAGGGTTTCTATATTATACAAATATTGAAATGATTTTTGTTCAAGTTTTTTATCACGTTTCTGATTATGGCAGCAACACAATAATTTTTTGGATGGATTATTTTCCTTTGTGTTAGAATATTTTATTATGAGCAATTCTAACACTGTAAGCCTAAATGTATATATATACTACATTAGGCCTACTCTCACATTTTGACAGATCAATTCCTGTAAATTTAATGAACGTAAATGTGTATCAGATATGAATATAATATAAATTAAATTAAAATGCATTATTCACAAATGTCTGTATATCTACAGTTAGGTTAATTTACTCAAATGTACAATAATTTGGTAACATAGTCGATGAATATAAAGTTATTGATCATTTCACACATTGCTTGAGTCATGTTACCTGTTGCTCTGGTCATGACACCCGTTGCTCTTGTCATGTCCCCTACTCTAAATGGACCACAAATTATACTGAAAATAAATAATACCTTATTTATCATATGTGACAAGATCGTAATGTTATATAAACACAAATCCCGCGTGAAACGTAAACAATAACATTACCCTTCTTATTGGGCAAGCCCAGCGTTGCCTACTATGGCAAACCATGCCTTGCCTACTGTGGTAAGCCCAGTCTTGCCTACTAAGGCAAGCCGAGCCTTGCCTACTATGACAAGTCCAGCATTGCCTACAATGACAAGCCCAGCTTTGCCAACTATGGCATGCCCAGCCTTGCCAACTATAGCAAGCCCAGCCTTGCAAACTAGGCAAGCCCAGCCATGCCAACTAGGCAAGCACAGCCTTGCCTACTATGGCAAGCCCAGCCTTAGCAACTATGGCAAGCCCAGCCTTGTCAACTTGAGCAAGCCGCACTTGGCCAACTTGTGCAAGTTGAGCGTAGTGCAGGTCTAGGACAGGTCTCCGCTGATAAAGCGCTTCAATATAATATACTCCAGCCTGCTCAGTAAGCCTTTATGACAATGTACTCGTGGTTCAACCTGGACGCCTGGAAATGGCGGTCGTCTGTGTTATATCTTGTTTATCATGGCATTTGTTGGTATACACATATAGGTAATCTTAATGGGTGCCCGGTGGTTCCCTAGGTCGACTCGGGTACTGGGCTGGTTCCAAAAGATTGCACCAATTATGTGTTGGAAGCCCTGATTGACCCTGTGGTAGAGTCCATCTGGGCACCAAGAGGTTGGTTGATTCTCGTAATCCATCCTATCATTTTTCTGGCTGACGCAATACTTGCTGGGTTATGCTCCCTAAACGTTAGGTCGTCGAACATCATTATTCCCAAATCCTTGACATGCTGTTTTCCTACTATGGGCCGAGTCGATTGTGTTTTGTACCCTGTATTGTGTTTAAGATCCTCATTTTTGCAGTATCTGAGTACCTGGAATTTATCACCGTTAAACATCATGTTATTTTCTGCTCCCCAATCGAAAACTTTGTTAATATCTGATTGTAGTTTATCAATGTCTTCAGCAGAGGTAATTTTCATGCTGATTTTTGTATCATCTGCAAAGGCTGACACGAAGCTGTGACTTGTGTTTTTGTCTATATCTGATATGAGAAGAAGGAACAGCAGTGGTGGCAGGACTGTACCTTGAGGTACAGAGCTTTTAACTGCGCTCGCACTCGATTTTACTTGATTGAGTGTTACTTTTTGTGTTCTGTTCGACAGGAAATTGAGTATCCAGCGTCCTACTTTACCAGTTATACCCATTGACCTTATTTTGTGTGCAATCACTCCATGGTCAAATTTGTCGAATGCCTTTGCAAAATCTGTGTACACGAAATCTGCATTATGTTTTCCTCTAATGCCTCAGTGATTTTGTCATAGTGGTCAAGTAGCTGTGAGAGGCATGATCCTCCTGTTCTAAATCCATGTTGGCCTGGATTGTGGAGGTCATTGGTTTCCATGAATCTAGTGACCTGACTCCTGATCACTCTCTCAAATACTTTTATTATGTGGGACATTAGTGCAACTGGTCTATAATTCTTTGCCAATGCTTTGCTACCACCCTTGTGTAGAGGGGCAATGTCTGCTGCTTTAAGCGCATCTGGTATCTCCCCTGTTTCTAAGCTCTTCCTCCACACTATACTGAGTGTCTGTGATACTGGCACTTTGCATTTCTTTATAAATATTGAATTCCATGAGTCTGGACCCGCGGCTGAGTGCATGTGCATATTGTCATTTTCTCTTTCAAAAATCTGCCACGCTCGTGTTGATATCAGTTATATTTACAGGTGTTTGAATATCATTCATAAAGAAATTGTCCGAATCTTCTACTTTCATGCTGAGTATCGGAGTGCTAAATATGTCCTCATACTGCTTTTTTAGGATTTCACTAATTTCTTTGTCCTCCTCAGTGTATGAACCTTCACTAATACGAATAGGTCCAATACTGGCAGGGGTTTTCGCTTTTGATTTAGCATATGTGAAGAAATATTTTGGGTTTTTCTTTATTTCTTGAATTGCTTTCTGTTGTAGTTGCCTTTCTTCAGTCTGATAGGAATGCTTCAGTCTCTGTTCGATTTCTTCAATCTACCTGTTTAAATTATTTCTTCTCTGTATGGAGAGTCGTGTCTGCTTAAGCATTTCCGTTAATTTCTTCCTCCTTTTGTAATGTCGTCTACGTTCTCTTTCTACATTGGACCTCTTTCTGGCTTTCCTCAAAGGAACATGTTTCAGACACACTTCATATGCTTCAGAAGTCAGTTTTTCTATTCCTTGTGTAGGATTATTATTTCTTAGAACATTTTCCCATTGAATGTTTGTAAGTTCCCTGTTTATATTCTCCCAGTCTATCCTCTTATTATTAAAATTGAATTTATTGAATAGCCCTTCTCGCTTTTTGTTTCTCTTGGGCGTACTACCATTAGTAATGTTAGTTTGCACTTCAATGAGCTTGTGGTCCGAGTACGTAGTGTCTGAGACAGTAATGTCTCTGATTAGCTCCTCATTGTTCGTGAATATCAGGTCCAGCGTGTTTTCGTTCTTAGTTGGTTTTGTAATCTGCTGACTGAGCGAGAATTTGTCACAGAATCTCAGTAGTTCTCTGACCTGTGGTTGGTTATTTCCAGGTTGGCTTCCTGCTATGATGTTATTGTTTACTATTCTCCTTTTTCAACTGGGTAGATTGAAGTCTCCAAGGAAGATGATATCTGGTACTGGGTTTGCTAGGTTATCAAGGATAACCAAGGCTATCAAGGCTGGGTTACCAAGGATAACTCTATTTTGTGGATCTGTTCAGTGAATTCCTCAACTGTTGCATCTGGCGGTTTGTATATTAAAATAATAAGTAGATTCATATTTTCTACCTTGATTCCAAATACCTCTACCACCTCATTGGACGAGTTCAGGAGCTCTGTGCATGCCAGCTCCTCTTTAATATACAGACCTACTCCTCCGCTTAACCTAATTACTCTGTCACATCTACATAGATTATAATTCGGAATCCACATTTCACTATCCATGAAATAGTGCTTTGGTAGTTCCCCCCCTCCCCCCCCACTCTACCCCGGTCTACGGTGTGTTGTTTTGGAAGGGATTCGTCCAGTTTTGGTAGTAGGACGGGTGTTGTGTGATGTAGTACCTGTGTGCTTGTTGATAATTTGTATTCCAGTCTTGTGGGTATCTCCCTTCCCCTCTGTAATCCTGTAGTGGTTCCATCTGATTGTTCCTCTCTCTTATATTTACTACTCTGTTTCTGCCTTCCTCTAAAAAAAATCAAGTAGTATCATGTTGATCTTCCCGTCTATAACGCTGTGTCCCTCTCACGTGGAATTCCTAACACTGAAGATTGTAGCATCTTTTGTCCCTAATTGAAAATTGACATAATTTAGGGTGAAAGTATCTACACCCTGTTCCAAAACGGCATGTACCCCTCGCCAACATGTTCCTGCATTTTCGAGGATGCAGAAAATTGCATTTTGCTCGTAATTTTCCATATTTGCATATTCCTTTAGCGTAGAATTTGCAAATATGTTCCGGTTTGGCGTTTTTCAAGGTACTTATACCTGTGTCTGTCTTGTCTACATCTTTATTGGAGCCATCCCCGTCTTTCGTCCCAATTCCTTTATTTATGCACTCTGTCTCACTGTTGCTCTTATCGTTTATATTACCTGGCTCTGCAATATTGCTGTTATTTTGTACCACAATACCCTCTTCCTCCACACTACTGCTGCGATTCTCTAAACTATCTGTTCCTGAGTTTTTTTTCTTTTTATTTGTAAAACAGAGCAATTACAGCATACAGTAACCATATAACAGGAAAGCACAGAAGAACAAAGAACGCAGAATAACAACAACACATAACACAGATCAACATAACACAAAAGTGAAAACAAAGAATAACATAAAACTCAAAAGAACACGCACACACAAACAAAGCAGCACTACCCAGATGGAGCGTGCCAAAAGCCTCAGAAATGACAAAAGCGCACAAAGAGCACAAGAAAACCAAGGGTAAACTATAAACAACGAATACACATATACACAATAACACAAACTAACACAAACACAAAACACACGCACTATGCGCCACACCACACAACAGCAGACAACACAACACAGAATCGAGAACATAATAACAGAACATGGTAATATAACACTGGAAATACAACATAGTAAATAAAATGCAGAAAAATAACAAGGGAATACAACAAAGCAATACACAGCACAGTACATAGATCAAAAGAAACAGAACACATTTGCATTACATAGTAAAATATCAAAATAAAAAATAAGAATTAAGGAATCGGTATAATACAAACAAACATTGGAACATAGAACACAGTAAATAGGACACAGATAATAGAACAAAACGTAAATAAGCATAAACAAAAATGGAATCTTACACATAGGTAACAATGAAATACAGGCAAAAAACAAAAAAACACTAGAGCATTTTAACCCAGCTAGGTAAGAAAACAGGAAAAAAAAAGAACCCGTATCACATAGCTCAACAAAAAAACGAAAGAAATAAAGTAACACAAAGCAAGAACCACACACACAGTCAATCATCTTCATATTTATCCGGATAGAAACGACGAGGGTACTTCTTCCTGTAGGCATCCCACTGTGCCCACAATTCCATAGGCGCGTTAACGTGACTACGTGACCCTCGTGGTCGATGCATGAAGTCAGGAACATCCAGCTCAGCGCCCTCCAACACGGAGGCGGTAGGCACGGGAAGAGGCCGCACAGAGGGCTTTGATACAGACGGTGGAACCACACGGGACTGAAGCACAGGAGTCGGCCGGACACAGGCCGGCAACATAGCGGGCGGAGTCGCAGGGGACGCAATCACAGAGGGCGATGGGGCAGGGGTCGATACCATAGGGGACGGAGTAACAAAGGACGACTGAGCAGAGGGCAAAGGCGTGGAAGGCACAGACATTGACGCCAGAGGCACGGAGGCTGCCGGAACAGAAGCATTCGTAAGAACCGGCACCAAGCCCCCTACCCTCTCTCGCAATCTCGGCCGGTGCCACAACCTCCCAAGCCGGGGAACCAGCAACCAGTGACGCGGAGGCACCCGGAGAATACACCGGACCAGGGCCAGGCGACAACCCCACCACAGGACCCATCACTGCTGCAACACGACCCACAGGAGCCGCAGGCACTTCAACAGCGTCGCACACATCACCATCTCCAGAAGACGAACTCCCGGAGTCCTCAAATTCCCCGACGTCGGCCCAGGCCGCATTACGAGGCGGAGATAGACTCAAAGCTTGCCGCGAACGCTTGGACACAGGTCACAGATCGTCGGAACTATCACCTCCGCTAGGAAGCACGGTAGCAGAACCGCTGGTTGCCCGCAGCACACGATCACTCAACATTGCAGCATCAACAACCCGGGGAACAGGACCACACACCGCAGGAGACATCACAGTGCACACGTCGACTCGGGTTGAAGACACAGCTGCCGGAGACAGTACAGGCCGAGGCGCAGCCTCGACGTCCGGAGTCACGAAACCACACACCACAGGAGACGCAACTGGAGACTCGACTGGAGACGAGGCAGGCAGGGGAGGCTGAGGTGCGGGAGCCGGGGATGCACTTGCTTCCTCTCCGACACCCACAGCCACATCGAGGCTGGCATCAGAGACCGGCAACGGGGCACGAGAGGACTGAGAAGTAACACTTTCCACTGCAGCACCTTCCGACAGGTCCGGGACTGCCAACGGGGGAATGTCCTCCTCCCTGAAGAGGTTCACAGGCCCGACCCGGCTCGCATCACATCCTGCAGCCTGATGGCCCGAGAGTCCGCACCGGAAACACGGCCGGGGCTGACCCCCATAGAACACGCATACCATGAAGCCCAGAAGCTGGAGAGACGAAGGGATGGAGTCCTTCAAGCGCAGCGTCACAGTGCGGGTCCCATTCGGGATACCCTTCCACCGCCCGGAGGAGACTGCATTCATTCGGACACTCAAGACCCGCCCATACCGGGAAAAATGACGCTGGAGAAGAGAGTCAGGGAACTCAAAGGGAGCACCATGAACTGCCACATAGGTAGTCTCACTGCACCTGTCTGATACTATCACCGAACCACCACCCTCAGGCAGAGTAAATGTCCTTCCGTCATAGCGTTCCACAAAGTCATGATACACAACCGTAGAGCAGAATGTCCAACCCGTTCTCGCAAATTTAATAAGTCAATATTGACTTATTAAATATGTGCATAGGTGACATACTTAACATAATAGTTTCCCTTGAAAAGCTTCATAGAAAACACCGACCTTACCTAACCTACTTAGTATGTTAAGATAAGCATCTTAATGCTTCGTAATTACAATTATTACCTAACCTATACCTATAATAGGTTAAGTAACAATTGTAATTACGAAGCTATAAGATGCTTATTTTAACATACTATGTAGGTTAGGTAAGGTAGGTGTTTTCTACGAAGCTTTTCAAGGGAAACTATTATGTTTGGTATGTCACCTATGCACGCAACTAATAAGTCAATATTGACTTATTAAATTTGCGAGAACGAGTTGGAATTTCACAACAGCTCGATGCTCGGATACAAGTTGAACACCACATCCACCGGCAACATGTCAATCATCACCACCTCAACTGCCGGATAAGATGCTGGGCCAGTAAATTCTAGGCCAATGGTATCCCTCCGCTTCACAGGGGGGAGGGGGGCCGTCATCCCTCCAGCCGCCACGGCCCCAAGGGTCCGCTCACACACACAAACTAGCACGGGACAGCAAACCAGGAGCTCACAGGCGACACATCCACCTCCGCCCAGAGCTAGGCGAACACTTATTCCTGAGTTTTGGTCGTTATCCAATGTTGTCTTTTCCCAGTCCGCATATATCACCGGTAACTTTTCTGTGAATGATAATCTCTGTGACTCGGGAATGTTTTTCATCAGTTTAGTTATGTTCTCCAACATTAATCTGTCATCTTTGCAAACCCAGTAAATTCCTTGCCTTTTTGTGCATCCTGGAGATAATTCTGCACAGCACAGGTGAAATCTTATGTTACAGATGCAACACTTGACGCCTACATTATGTTTTCCCAATACTCCCAAACACTTGCCACACCTCTCCATTGTCTGATGTAATGTATTGTATTTGTGCTTCACTGTATAGATCACTTGTTGATGTCAGTCCTTTTAACTCTATATAAAATTATATGTATATATTTATATATTTAATATTTATAATATTATATGTATACCGTATATTTGTACTATTATGTATGTTATTTTGTGCAAACTTTATTGCAGGTACTTAGCGTAGGGTATCGAAGCTGGTCCCCGGTCGGTACAAGTGACCTCTTGTTGTCCCAGTTGATGTCACCAGTTTCCAGTTACTCGATTTATAACACTGATTTATTCTTTGCTTGTATTCTTACAAGGAGTTTTCTGCCTAATTTCCGGCTTGCAATGGTACTCACTCACTTTATTACTAATTCCTAGATCCACATTTCCATATTACACTATATATTTTCCGTATTTTATCATAGTGAGACTGCCAAGGTGTAGTCCTCGTGGGTTGTGTAAACACAGCCTAGCTGATGCCGCCTCTTCCCACTATTCTATTTTTCCAGTATTCTATATTTATAATATTCTATGCACGATTTTCCTACACTTCCAACTTATATGTGTGTTGTGATACCCGTGCCACTTCACTGTTCCACGAATCACTGGTTGCACAACCTCGAATCCACGATGTTGCACGACCTCGACCCACGTATGACAGTCTTTGCTCGATATTTATTATTTTACAGTGTATAGTGAAGTAATAAAACTCCATGAACTCAGCCAGACACCTTCCAATGATCTCGTGATAATTACCATCGTATACGGTAATCATCACGAAATTACTTAAGAGATTACAATGAACTAAGTTTATATACAACGATAAATGGTGTACACTTTTTGGTGAATATTCCTTATATTCTGAAATTATATTTACTACAAGTATATATATATACTGTAGTATATGCGGACAATCCACAGAGAAATGGGAAAGGAAGATGAACGTTTCGGCCGATCAAAGTTGTTGTCAACACCAGACTGACTAGAAGAAAACCTTTCTGTTTTCTCTGTGGATTTTCCGCATACAAATGATCAGTGTTTCATGATCGACAATTGCATCATGGTATATATATCATGGGATGAGAGGGGGACCGACATGTGGTGAGCAGGGTCCTACACATCAACCAATTTTAACGTGTATAACGATGCCCGAGCCAACCAAGACTTGACTTGTGTAGGTATGAATACTTGCTGAAGGCCCCGAGGGTGACAAGAAGAAACGTTTCTCCGCCATTCCATCAAAATCAACGTAGAAAAGGGCGTTGTGTGGGCTTTGCGGACGGCGAGGCAGGGACAGTGTATGGGTGAGGGGAGGGTCGCCATCGTCCCAGTGCCCCCAACACTTGCCCCCAGGCGGGGAGGGGAGTGATGGGGAGGCTGTCAAGCAGCCTACAGTAATGTTAGTTGGGAGTTAGTGCGTTCTCAATCAAATTCGGTGAGTGTGATGTTAAAACAAAATGCACTAGTGATTTCCTGAGTGTTGAAATTTGTGTAATAAGTGTGACAGTGACCTCCCTCATATTCTCCTAGTTGTTCTTGCGGGGATTAAGCTCTGCTCTTTCGGCCCGCCTCTCAACTGTCAATCAACTGTAACTAATTACTAACTAAAGGTTTTTTTCCACACTCACGCACACACACACAAACCCAGGAAGCAGCTCCGTAAAGCTGTCTAACTCCCAGGTACCTATTTACTGCTTGGTAACAGAGCATCAGGGTGAAAGAAATTTTGCCCATTTACACACGGAAATCACAATAGTGTTAGGATGTGATTTCTGTGTGTAATGAAGTAAGGGCGAAGAGGTAGAACGGTCTATTGACATAGATCAAGTGCATGGGGGGAACTGTAAAATTCTGGTTTGTCTTGGAGAGGCTGCAGTATCTAAGTAAATTCAGTAGAATTTCTGGTTGAAATTCTTAAACCATGTCGTAGCTCAGTCGATTAAGGCAGCGTCTGGGACGCTCTCGGACGTAGGTTCGAATCCTCGTCACGGCCCTTGTGGATTTGTTCATTTGCCCATTTGTTTCTACCTGGTCTGGGAATCAAACCCGGGCCACAGAATTACGGTCATGTGCGCTGTCCACTCTGCTACCAGACCCCTGTGCCCCCTCCACTACCCCCCCCTGCCCCCAGCACAGCCCACCCACCATCTTCCCCCCACCCCGCTACCTGCGCCTGACCCAGCCGCTAATCAACCACCAGCCTACCCACCCACTGTGCCAAGACCATGCCCCAGGAAGGTAATGCTTGCCTTGGTACACCCTTCTCGGGAAGACGAGAGTGCACTAAATGGGCAGCCAGTCATCAGGACATCTAGGCATGGCACGTGTTGCACCTGACACAGCCCCCTTCAATCCAAGAGGGGGAACGCCCAAGTGGAAACTGACGAGTGTGTGACAGACAGTTTCGTCTTGTTGCTGATGGAACTATCTGCCGATTCAGGACAACAACAACAGCAGGTGACAACAGACAACCTGCTGCAGCAGCGAGAAACAATACCTCTCTCAACTTTATTTCAGCAGAATATCTGCCTTGAAGCAGTCAAAGCGACGTCCACAAGGACCTTGCCCCACATCCCCAAGGCTGCCCGTCATCAAGCAGCAACCATACTCACCATTCTGCTGACAGAGATCAACAATGCTCCTGGAACCACTGGAGTATAAAACAATCTCCTACTAATTGGGAATGTATGCCTGGCATTACCGCCGAGGAGAGATAAGTCATTAGCAACCTCAGTAATTAGGGTTCTTAATGAATTTCCAAGAGAAGATAACCTGGTCCACCTCCCCCCTCGTGCCAAGAATACCAGCCACATGACGACCAACAATAGCTCACCCGAGAACCACAAAATAAGAGTACAGATCACCAGAAAAGTAGAAAAGGGCAATACCACATGTGCCATCAGAATCATAACCAGAGATGACACTATTGCCCCCAGGAACACCACGACAGCACAGACTCTACAAAACAAACACCCACATAGAGCTCTAGACAGTAGCGGTAATCCCCATAAAAAGAATACTGGCATAGAACCCTTGACTGTTCGAGAATCTGAGGTGTACAAAGCAGCCATATCTTTTCCATTAGGTTCAGCAGGGGGATTTACAGGCCTACGACCCCAGCACATCAAACAAATGCTGAACCCGGTGCTTACAGATGCCGCAAAGGACCTTCTAGTGGAACTTATCAGATTCTCCAACATGTGTTTGGCTGGCGGCGTCCCTGAGGACATCCGGCCTCTCTTTCATGGAGCCGCACTCTGCCCTCTAAAGAAGAAGAATATGAGAATCGGGCCCATTGCCGTTGGTACCACCGTCCGACGCCCCATAGCTAAGGCTGCAGTGAGATGTATCAGCCAGGAAGCAGCCACCTTGCTGAAACCTAATCAGCTCGTGTTTGGGATTCCCCTAGGTTGTGAAGCTGCAGCACATGCAGCGCAGGCTTACATTGCTGATCCCTCGGCCCAGAAGGCACTAGTAAAGATTGACTTTAAAAATGCCTTCAATCAAGTCAGAAGAGACGCAGTCCTCAGGGCTGTACACAACCATTTCCTTTCCCTTTACCCATTCATCCGATCGTGCTACATTGGGACTCTAAGTTTCTTTTTGGGGAGCATGAAATAGACTCCTGTGAAGGTGTCCAACAAGATAATCTCCTTTTTTTGTTTAGCTATCAAAGAGGTCACTGATAGTTTGACAAGCAAGCATTTGGTACCTGAATGATGGCACTCTTGCCAGCACCCCAAATACCATTTTGGAGGATATAAGGAGGAGCAAGGATCAGCACTGGGCCACATTCTCAATGAATCCAAATGAGAAATAGTCTCCCGCAACCAAAACATCATTGGCCAAATAAAAAATGTTCTTCCAGATATTCTCGTTGTCGCGTCACCTGACTAGACCCTCCTGAGTGCCTCCATTGGCTCGCAAGCAATCGAGGAAGTCCTGGATGCAAAAATCAATGATCTAAGGAAAATGCTGGATAGGAGTGACAAGATTCATGCCCATGATGCTCTTTTCCTCCTCACAAGATGTCTATCTCTCCCTAAAATTACTTATTTTTTGAGGTGTTCTCCATCCTACAGCAGCGCTAAATTAAATGTGCATGACACGCTTCTGAGGTCCATGCTGGTGAAATTCCTGAACCTTCCATTGGATGACTATCAGTGGGAGCATGCATCCCTCTTTTTTAGACTCGGCGGCCTTGGTGTCCGCACAGTCTCTCAGATTGCTCTACTAGCCTCTCTTTCCTTCTCCCATGCATTGCACGACCTTGTATGAGATATCATACCTGAACCCCTGAGTCATTTAGCAGGAATACGCAATCCTGCTTTCACTGAATGTTCAAATCAGTGGGATGCTCTTGCAGCCCCAGCACCATCATAGATCCATCAAAAAACACAATCAGTCCAGCGGGGACCATCCACTTGTGGAAAATTATTGCTGATGCCATGCTCCATGCCGCAACATCAGACAAGGAGAAAGCCCTCCTCAGAAAGTGCGTTCCCCAATGCAGGAGACTTCCTCCTGGCAGTACCCTTGTCGGCAATGGGCACGCGTCTAGATCCAGAATCCCTTCGTGTAGCAGTGGCCCTCCACCTTGGTGCCCCAATTCACACTGAATACAAGTGTATTTGAAACAAGGTGGAAGCAGACCAATATGGACTGCATGGGTTGCATTACGGAAGCACAAAGGGCTGGCATGCAAGACACAACGAAGTCAATGACATCATCAAGAGGAGCCTTGTCTCAGCTCAGTCCCCAGTGGACAGAGAGAACCTCGCATCCTCGGGGACCAAAACACAGATGACCCTGCACTTCGCACTGATTGCATCACTATATACCCCTGAAAAAGGGACAAACAGTTGGTGTGGGACTATACATGTGTATCCACCCTGGCTGACACCAATATACACTTCTGTGCTGATCAAGCAGGCGGGGCGGCCAACCACAAAGAAACAGTAAAATCAGTCAATTACAGGCGATTTGAAGGCCAATACACATTCGTTTCCATTGCATCTGAGACGTATGGCCCCAGGGGTAAGAGTGCCATGAGATTTCTCAAAGAACTGGGCTCCAGGATCATTGACGTCACCAGAGACTTAAGGGCTGCCAGTTTCTTGTTTCAGCTCCTCAGTGCCTGCTGCATCCTCGGTTTCTGTCTGGAAACGGAGGAGCTTCAAGAAATCCATAACCTTTAAACACTAAATGTATTAACCAATGTATATCTTGTAACCTTTATATATAAAAAAGCACAAAAAAAACACAAAAGGAAGGGGTGGTAGGAGAAAAGTACATATAAACTGTATTGGAGGGGACCTAAACATTCCCTCTAATGCGTTATGTGTGGTTCCCTGCGAGGCTAAGGGGTTTTCTTCTTCCAGCCAGAGGTGGTACTCCCTTCCTTTAATACAATTAAATATATTAGATTAACAAATCTTTCATAAAAATGTATAACATAGATGTGATTTTTATTAATGATCTACAGATTTTGAACAACATAAAGTATGAATAATTATGTCAGTATATGCTCTCTCAGCTTCGTCGTCTTAAAGAGGGCTTTTCAGGGTGGGAGTCCCCACTAATTACTGAGAATAAAATGCCTCCCGTCCTCAGGCCAAATCCAATACCATGATAAACCATATCCCTCTTAAAACCACCTGGATAGTTATCTAGATATTTGTAATAGTCTGGAAGCATATTACGGATACATTAATAGTCTACATGTAAGCCTTCGTCCTGAACAGATTATTCTCAAGTTATAATTTTAATGTAATAGAAATCGTTGATTTAGAATATAAAAAATGTATGCTGAAAATGTTTTCTTTGGAAAATTTAATTTTCTGTAAACAGAATTTGCCTGTACACTCAAACAGTTACCGAATTCAGGCGATGAGTCACAATAACGTGGCTGAAGTATGTTGACCAGACCACACACTAGAAGTTGAAGGGAGGACGACGTTTCGGTCCGTCCTGGACCATTCTCAAGTCGATTGTGATGAGGAGGTAGGGTCAGGCAAGAAAAGGAAAGAGAAAGAAAGATAAATGGAAAGGGGAAAGCTTATGTTAAGTCACGTTTGTTAGAAAGATTAGAGCATTTGAGTATATACTGTGAAAGGGAAGAGTCCACAGCAACAAAGCCAGGACTCAAGTTCATGTTGGGTACATTGTGTATAAGAGCCGATTCTACAAGACGGCGTCTGTGTAGAGTAGAGGCAGGAAAAATTATTTTGGAGGAAGACCAATCAATGGGATGATTAGAATCCCTCACATGGCAGAAGAGAGCATTGTTAGTGTCTGCAGACTTAACACTTCTCTTGTGTTCTTTAAGTCTGTCATTCAGTGTACGGCCAGTTTCGCCAAAGTATTGGAGAGGACAAGATGAACAGGAAATAGAGTAGACACCAGCAGCATTAGAAGCAGGAGGAGCAGTGTGAACTAGATTGCTACGAAGTGTGTTAGTTTGTCGAAAGGCGAGTTTAATGTCAAGAGGACGAAAGGTATTGGTAAAAGTTTTGAGTTCAGATATGAAGGGAAGGCATAGTACATTGCTACTAGTGTTGGAAGCAGGTTTAGGATGAAAGAAATTTCGTTTAGCTTGAGAGTAGGCACAGTTGATGAAATGCAAAGGATAACCAAGGCGAGAGAATGATTTGTAGATAAAGACAATTTCATAATCAAGAAACTGAGGGTCACTGATACGTAGAGCGCGGAGGAAGAGAGAGACGAGGACACTTTTCTTAACAGAAGGAGGATGGTAGGAAAAGAAGTGAATGTACATGCCACTATGCATGGGTTTACGGTAGACAGAGAAAGAGAACCTAGACACAGAGCTGTGAACATGAACATCAAGAAAAAAAAGGAGGGAATTAGATTCCCACTCAACTTTGAAATGGATAGAAGGAGCCAGATTGTTAAGAGAGGCGAGGAAAGGCTGGAAAAGATTAAGGTCATGAGGCCATAAAGCAAAAATGTCATCAACATAGTGAAGCCAGAGAGAGGGACGAGTATCAATAGAAGGAAGAACAGTTTCGAAGTATTCCATGTAGAAATTAGCAAGAACAGGGGAGAGAGGGGAACCCATAGCGACACCGAAAGTTTGAGTGTAATATTTACCGTTGAAAGAGAAAGAGTTAGATTCAACACAGAGTCTAATGAGATCGAGGAAAACGTCAGTGGGAAATGGGAGAGGAAGGAGGCCCTCTGACGCCTTCTGTCTGAGGAAAGAGAGAACGTCATCGAGCGGAACATTAGTGAACAGAGAGTCGACATCAAGACTAAGCATCTTACAAGAGGGTTGCAGGCGCAGTCTTTCTATGAAGTCCTGAGAGTGACGAAGGTGGGCAGGGGAAAAAGTGCCAAGGTAAGGTGTCAGGGTTTTAGCGAGCCAGGAGGCAAGAGGATAGCTGACAGAGCCCCGTGAAGAAATGATAGGACGAAGAGGAACACCAGGTTTATGAGTCTTAGGAAGACCATAGAAATAAGGAAGAGAAGGGCAGATGACACGGAGACGTTTAATGAGATCAAAGTCAGGAGAGCAAAGACTAGAGAGCTGTCTTAGTTTGCGGTTAAAGGAAGTTTTGAGGCGATCCAAAGGGTTAGAAGTCAGAGGAGCATAAGTGCGAGAGTCAGAGAGCAAGACATCTGCTTTTCGGAGGTAGTCCTCACGGTCAAGGACAACCACCGAATTGCTTTTGTCGGAAGGAAGGATAAGAATAGAGTTGTTAGATTTCAGGGAGGCAAGGGCAAGCTGGAAGCAACGAGGAAGGTGGTGATTTTTAGAAAACAAGCTGTCAAGAACGGGGATAAGGGCCCCTCTAAAGGCAAACAGGTCCGAAAGAGTACTAGAGTTAGAATTGACAAACCTGTCAAAGGAACTAATGAGGTCAATGCCACAGCGTGGGTCAGGGGAAGTAGCAAAAGACAGACCAAGACCAAGAAGTTCTTGCTGGTGCTTAGAAAGAGAGTAGGACGAAAGGTTGGTAACACAGTCAGAGAGAGAGTATTTGGCCCAAGGACTGTTGGAGATCAGGCGTTGAAGTTTGTTGTGTAGTGTGGAGGAGTGGTGGGAAGAGGAGACGTGAGCAGTGTCAAATGCAATTGGAAAAATGATATTGCATAGATCACTGGGAAGAGAAGAGGACAGAAAGCGTTGCTGTTGACGAACAGCAAGAAAAGCCTCGTTAACTTGCAAGGAGGTGGCATGAATAAGTTCTTGAAGAAGAAGGCGGGCATGTTCAGGGAAAGGAGATCCCGAAGTGTTGAACTGGAGAAAGTGAGATAAAGAAAGAGGGAGAACTTGCTCAGCAAGACAGTCTTTAAGAAACCTGAGCTGGTTCTTTCGACGCTTGGCGGCAAGAAGGGACGATTCAAAGGCGAAAAAAGGCCGTTTGAAGGAAGGTAGAGCATCAAAGAAATTAAACAGAGTAAGACGCGTACGTGTGGTATCCATATGCAGGCGATGAGTCGTCGTCCCTTCAACTTCTAGTGTGTGGTCTGGTCAAGTTACCGAATTATATATATATTACATTATCCTCAATAATTTATAATATTAACGTAACTAAACGTAATGAAACCTAACCTAACCGAACCCACTTTTAGTCTAAAGTAACCTTAATGAAACCTATACATAGATAATGAGTAGATAATAGCACAAATTTTAAATTGTTCCCAATTTATTGCTTTGGGAGGGATCTCCTCCCTGAGGACAGGCTGATAGAATAAATGAGAATTTGAGGTATGAATACATATAATAATATTATTATTTCCCTTATCATAAAAAATATAATTGTTAAACTATAAAATAAAACCACTAATAATAAAGAACCTGGAGGAGGCCTGGTCGATGACCGGGCCGCGGCGACGTTGAGCCTCGAAATCATCACAAGGTAAAAAACCTTGGCATTGTTAAAAAAAAACATCAACACGAGGTTTAATGAACGAGAGCGAGGGGAGGCAGGCAAAACGTGATTCATACACGTACTGGACAACGAGGACGTTCCACACACCTACGTCTTTGAAATGAACATGAAAATAAAAATCTATTTATTATTCTTATACACAAACAGCCAGTTGAAACAGTTGAGGAATTCACTAAGGAGATTCACAAAATAGAGACAATTCTTGATTACCTAACAAATCCAGTACCAGATATTATTATTTTTGGAGACTTCAATCTACCCAGTTTAAAATGGAGACTAGTAAACAATAACATTATAGCAGGAAATCAACCTGGAAATAACCAACCACAGGACAGAGAACTACTGAGATTCTGTGACAAATTCTCTCTCAATCAGGAGATTACAGAACCAACCAAGAACGAAATTGCGCTGGACCCGATATTCACGAACAATGATGAGCTAATCATAGATATTACAATCTCAGACACTACATGCTCGGAACACAAGATCATTGAAGTGCAAACTAACATTAATCACGGTAATAGGCCTAAGAGAAATAACAAACGAGAGGGGTTATTCATTAAATTCAATTTTAATAATAAAAGGATAAAGTGGGAGAAAATAAACAGGGACCTTACAAACATTAAATGGGAAACTATTCTAAGTTATAAAAATCCTACACAAAGAATAAAAAAACGAACTTCTGAAGCATATGAAGTCTGTCTGATACATGTGCCTATGAGGAAAGCCAGAACGAGGTCGAACGTAGAAAGATAACGCAGATGACACTACAAAAGAAGAAAAAAATAACGGAAATGCTTAAGCAGACACGACTTTCCAAACAAAGAAAGAATAATTTAAACAGGGAAATTTTAGAAATCGAATAGAGACTGAAGCATTTATATCAAATTAAAGAGAGTCAATTAGAACAGAAAGCAATTCAAGAAATAAAGAAAAACCCAAAATATTTCTTCGCATATGCTAAATCAAAAGCAAAAACCACTGCCAGTATTGGACCTATTATGTACAAGTGAGGGTTCATACACAGAGGATGACAAAGAAGTCAGCGAAATCCTAAAAAAAAACATTGAGGACATGTTTAGCATTCAAAAAAACAGCATGAAAGTGGAAGATCTGGACAACTTCTTTATGCGTAATTTTCAAACCCCTGTAAATAAACTGATATTAACACGTGCATGATAGCTTTTGAAAAGGAAATTGACAACATGCCCATGCACTCAATCCTCATGGAATTCAATTTGTATAATGAAATGCAAGGTGTCAGTAGCGTAGGCACTCAGTATTGTGCAGAGGAAGAGCTTGGGCACGGGGGAAATACCAGATGCGCCTGATTCACCAGACAATGCCCCTTTACACAAGGGAGGGAGCAATGCACTTGGCAAAGAATTATAGACCAGTTGCACTAACGTCCCAAATAATAAAAGTATTTAAGAGGGCGACCCGGAGTCAGATCACTAGTTTCATGGAAACCAATGACCTCCACAACTCAGGCCAACATGGATTTAGACCGGGAAGATCATGGCTCTCACAGCTACTTGACCATTACGAAAAAATCCTTGAGGAATTAAAAGCAAACAGAATGCAGATGTGGTATACACGGACTTTGCAAAGGCTTTTGATAAATGTGACTATGGAGTGATAGCACATAAAATGAGGTCAGTTGGAATAACTGGTAAAGTAGGACGCTGGATACTCAGTTTTCTGTCGAACAGAACACAAAGAGTAAGAGTCAACCACATAAAATCGAGTCCAAGCGCCGTTAAAAGCTCTGTGCCTCAGGGTTCAGTCCTTGCACCAGTGCTTTTCCTTATTCTCACATCAGACATAGATGCAAATACAAGTCACAGCTTCGTATCATCATTTGCAGATGACACAAAAATCACCATGAAAATTACCTCTGTTGAATACATTAAAAAACTACAAGCTAATGTTAATAAAGTTTTCGACTGGGCAGCAGACTATAACATGATGTTTAACAGTGATAAATTCCAGGTAATCAGGTACGGTAAAAATAAGGACCTTAAACATAATACAGGGTACAAAACACTATACACAGAAATCATAATAGCTTGATGCATTAAATGAACAAATCCACAAGGGCCGTGACGAGGATTCGAACCTACGTCCGAGAGCATCGGTAATCTCAGTCGGTAAAGGCAGCGTCTGGGATGCTCTCGGATGTAAGTTCGAATCCTCGTCACGGCCCTTGTGTATTTGTTCAGGGTACAAAACAATCAAATATGCCCAAGGTAGGAAAACAGCATGTAAAGGATTTGGGAATAATGATGTCTGACAACCTAACGTTTAGGGAGCATAACCAAGCAAATATTGCGTCAGCCAGAAAAAATGATAGGATGGATTACGAGAACTTTCAAATCCAGGGATCACATCAGAATGGTTGTATTCTTCAAATCACGTGTTCTGTCCCGTCTTGAGTACTGCTCAGTACTCACTTCCCCCTTCAGAGCAGGTGAGATGGCTGAAATATAGTGAATATAGAGATCTTATACAGCATAGATAGACGCGATAAAGCACCTAAATTATTGGGAACGTCTCAAAGCTCTCCAAATGTACACACTAGAATGGTGAGAAGAGAGATATCAAATAATATATATGTGGAAAACATTGGAGGGGTCCAGGTCCCAAATCTAAACAGTAAATAACAACATACTGGAGTGAACGATATGGAATAAAATATAAAACAGAAGCAGTAAAGAGCAGGGGGTGCCATAGGCACAATCAGAGAAAACTGTATAAACATCAGAGGTCTTTGGATGCTCAACATCCTCCCAGCGAGCAAAATAAATATGGCCGGAACAACTGTGCGACATCTTCAAGAGAAAACAATATAGTTTTCTTCATGGAGTGCCAGACTAACCGGGCTGAGGGGGATATGTGGGCCTGTGGGCCACTCCAAACAACGGCCTGGTAGACGAAACTCTCTCGAGACAAGCCTGGCTTGGGGAGTAAAAGAACTACCAGAACCCCATCCAGCAGGTATGAGTTTTGTTGTTTACGAACTTCCAAAGTGTGAAGTGATCTTTTTTTAAGTTACATTAAAGATTATGCCTTAACCCTGAAAAAAATGTATCATTAATCGCTGTATTAATGGATCTCAGTCATTAACGCCTCCTTGTACAACAGAGAAAGATAGACAGACAGACAGACAGACAGACAGACAAACTTGCAGGTGAAAATGTGACGATTTTGGGAGAGGCATCTGTGTCTGCATCCTCTTCTGAACTCCTTGCCAAGAAAAAAATGTTGTGGAGGCAACAAAGCGAAGAATTTTTGAAGTATGGCTTTATTAAGTGCGAATGGAAAAACGAGAATCCAGGCCTCAGTGTTATTTGCAGCGAAGTTCTTGCAGCTATCAAGCTTGAAACCATCAAAATTCAAATCCCACCTTGAGACAAAGCTTGCTGAGCTCATTGGAAAACCTGTGGAAAATTTTCAGGGAAGAAAAGACCAAATGCATTTTTCAATTATATTTCTAAGTAAACCAATCACCTTAAAGATAAAGTGTAACTGGCAACCTATGTAGTTGTTTGTCGCTTAGCAAAATAGAAAGTGATGTATTACTAGGGGGAAAACCTATCCTTCCAGCCAATCTGAATATAGTGAGTACAGTTCTTGATGAAAAGTGGGCAGAAAACGATCACACGTATTCCTGACAGTAATGATAAAAACATGTACTCATAAATGTTTGCTCATTTATAACTGGGAAAATATACATAAAACGAACAGTACATTAATTACATGAGTCACAATGACAGAAAAGCAGTAGACATTGTCATTATCTAAATCAGAAACTTAATTGGTAACAACTTCTCCAAATCATTTAAATGCTGACTACAATTAACTGAAGGTGTATACAATTTAGACTCTTATACAGGTGCATAAGAGTCTAAATTGAAATTTACATTATAGGTATAAAGTGAGTGACATTTTGCAAAGAATCTGAAAGATGATATATTGTAAAGGCACAATATATCACAAAATCAGGATGATGAGACATCTACCATCAGACCCATTAAAAACTAATCATACCATGACGATGTATATATTTGCACACCTCAACATTCTGCATCAACAGATTCTGATGATATTCTGCCTGAAAATTGCCCTAAACACACAATTCATACAGCATCGATTTTTGCATAGTTGGACTGGAAATGCTTGCCAGTAATCCATATCTTGGCGACATTAGTTCCTTATTCATCCCAAATATCCAGCTGGGGATCTCCCGACTTTCATTTCTGACGCGATGTGTTATCCTGTACTGTAGACCCGCTACCATTAATAATACCACTAACCCTAAGTGGTTAGCTGTCATATTAACAAACATTTTCTCTAAGCTCAAAGAACTTGATCTATAACAGCACGGGAGGGAAAATGATGTATTCAAACACAAATGAAGATATTCAAGAGATCAGTAATGGTTTTGCAAGCTGGTCTTAAGGCCGACAAACCTGTTTACGACAGGTTCTCGAGTCCCGCGATACTTTTTTTTGTTTTTTGTCACGGACATTATGGACTCATATTTGTTTAATATTTGTTTTTATATAGGAAGTTAAACACGGTAAAATAAGTGAAAACATTGTAATTAATGAAGTTATCCACAAACTATTTAACACGACATAATTAAGAAACAAAGATCTTTTCCAATAAATTAAGAAAGTCAATGATGTAATGTTAGAGGGAAGGGGAATGCAATAGTACCACTTTCTCCTGTAGTTGGCGCACTCGTCAATAGATGGCACTGTTAGGCCGGGCGAGCGTTGGGTTGAGTGTTACATGATCTATATATTTTATAGAGAGCTTTCCTATCCTTCTTCCATAGTCTCTTGTTAGTGCGTATGTTTATAGTGTGTGGGGAAGGCAACGAGTCGGGCCACCTTCCAGCATTTGTCATTCAATCCCCAACTTTTTGAGGTGAAAACATTCTCTCCGTGCTTCAAGGTTTGTGTATAAAAGTATAGTTATTGTTATTTGTTTAAATCCATGAATGTTATTGAACCGGTGTTGTGTGACGTTAGTTGGTGATTTACTTTTCTTCCACAACGAAGGTGGTATCTGGGTGGTTTGTGTTTAGTCCTCATATATTCTCAGTATACTCGCCCACCGATAATTTGTTCAAATATACTTACAAAGCTATAAGAAATGAAAGCTTAAATTTAATTAACACGTGATAATTGGAGGTAAACTAAATAGTGTTCACTTTAATTGATCGTCTGTCTTTTGACACTCTTAAAGGTAAATTATAACCACCCTCCAGCACTTCTTGATCAAACTTGTACCGCATCAGATGATTTTATTGATTTAACTTTCATTCAGTAACTTTTTCTTCTTCTCTCAGATGTTTTCCTGTTCCTGGGTACTGTTAATATGGACGACCCTGGTAATATCACAAAATCTAGTCGTCGCACAACTTCCTGCTGTGAGTAAACGTCGCCTTCCAAATTTGTTTACGAAAATTAGATTTTAATTTGCCTAAATCGCGGGGGAGGGGGGGCATAAGTCACGAATGTCGTGCTAGCGTAGTCGCAGCCTAAACAATTATAACTTTGTTATATTGATATTAGTATACAATGTTCCTTCTGAATTTTAAAACTAAATTATTTTGTTGGTTCATATATTTTGTAATAGATCTCTCATTCCTAAATAATAAGGTAATAGTACCACTAAAAAGTTTCCAGTCAAATCACAGCATTATCATAAGCCTTTTATTGTTGTAAAATTTTAAAAAACATTAGAAAATTATACCAATGGTTAAGGCCCTTCTCAACCATGAAGGCTCGGTGGTAAAGGGTCACATTAAGGCTTGTAAGGAGTCTAGGAATTGTTTCCATCATTCACTATGGGTGGAAGATGAACAATTGGCCTTTACAACCAACTATTTGGTACTGCTTAAATTTAACCTTACAGGTATGTAACATCTAGCGCATACTTTTATAAATGTGTAGATTTTAAAATTTTGGAGCCGTCTTCTGATTTACTTCACTGTACTATAAGACTTGTATAGCAACTACGGCGCACCAGTGCCTGTACGCAGCTCCTAGACCTGTGATTTCTTTGTAATTTTAAGACTTACAATGGTGTATTTACATGTACCTTTTAAATGGTTTGCCTTCCTCTAACCCATCAGCCTAGCTCTGGTTATGGCAGTCAGACCAGAGGTGCGGCTAGTACCAGCTCTCGGGGGTCATCAGGTCAACAAGGCAGCGGTCCAGTTGTAGGTGGCGGCCCGGGCGTCGGCAGCGGTCCACTTTTGGGTACTGGATTAGGCCTTGGCAGCGGTCAAGGAGTAGGTATTAACCTCGGCCAAGGCATCGGCGGCGGTCCAGTTGGCAGTTCTGGCCAAGGAGCAGGCAGCGGTGACAGGGCTGGACAAGTTAGCAGCGGGCCTCGAGCTACCTCTGGCAGCAGCGGTCCGGCTCCTTACGCTGGTGCAAGGTATGGCAGTCCTCAAGTGAGCACAGTGGATGCACTATTTAACCCCACTGTCACCCAGCTCTTCACCATCGACCGCTTCGTCACCCTCACTGATCAGGCTTTCCAGAATGTGGCTGTCACCCTCACTTCCCTCACCGTCCAGACTGTCACCACTGGAACACGCGCGGTGAGTACTTGGCATGTATTGTGATAAACGATGGTCTGGACGCTGACCTTGGACTAGTTTAAGTATTCTTTCACAGGTGGCACAGACGCCGGTGGATGACCGCGTGGCCCTCCAGACAACAGTAGTTGTCAGACCTTCAACACTAACGGTCACGTACGTGCAGTCGGACTTCAGGATTGTGACTGAAAAGTCTTTAGACTACGTGACAATCGCCCACACCTCGTACGTAATCATGCAGACTACCTACACTACTACTGCTACCCAAGTGTAAGTTCGATGCCAGGTCTACAATATTGTACTGTAACTGCCACTCTTCATTACTTGAAAGAATAACTATTAATTGTCCAATTGACTCCCCACAGGCTGTCGTACACGACAACGTTGGTGAGAACAAACATAAATACTAAGAGCACAGTGTTCACAGACTACCGCACAGTCACCGACACGGTCCTCGTCCCCGGAGCACGCTACGGTTATAGACAGCTGTAGCACCTTCATCCGTTTTAAGATTTTTTAAAGAACGTAATATTAAACATATTTAACATTATCGGTCTGTATGGTCTATTAAACTTTATTCAAGAATTGTTCTTTTTAATAGGTAACTTTGTGTCCACAGTAAATGTGTTTGCCTGTTCAGAAATTTGTTAAGCAGTTGGTAAGATGGAGTAGATACTTATAAGCTGTATTCTTATGGTTCCTATAGTGCGTGTTATACATGGGAAAATATTTCCTGGGCGGGATGTCTAGTCAACAAACTAAATATTCGGCAACTCGAACCATAGAGATGGTCAGTGATCCAACGAAACACATCGCAGTAAAGTCGTGAAAACGTGACAGCCACAGTGCTAAAGGAGAAAACTGTCTATTAATGTGAGACTAAATTATATAAGGTACTTAAAGCTTTAATGACAGCCTTCTTGGGTTATCTATAAAACTGATACTCGAAGGTTGAGTACCTGGTAAATAAGTCTTAAGAGGATACTTTCATCACTGACTATATGACTTGGGTGCAGATGCACGAGGGTGTGAGGGGGAGGGTACGTGGTGGTCTGCTGGACCTCTAATACAGTAAATTGAAAAAAAAAATTAATTGAAAATTGAAATGCTTATTAAATTTGACCATTTCTCTGCAGAAGTGTTCTACTTTCTGCAGTTCTTTAACTGCATATCTCTTCACTTAATCCCTACAGCCACACTACCTTCAATACGTGGTAACTTAAAATTGCCAGCGGCTAGGTGTTCAGTCTTTAGTAAGGAGTGACTTACTCGCTCTTCCTGTTGTGACGGTGCGCAAGTGTACTGCAACCCTGTGCATCCACTTTGCATAGACCCGTTTATTCTTCGGTGGTAGATGGAAAGGGTTGAGCGTATCCAGCACACGTGGATCCTTTAAAACAAACGCGCTTTATTTGCTCCTCCTTTGACCGTCCTGACTTCTTCCCCCAGCTCCCCTCCCTCCTCTGTGGTTGGGTCGAGCCTCCAGCCCCCGGTGGTGACCACTTCGTCCCCTGGTGTGGCTGTCTTTCGTTGTGACTACTGCGCCTTTTGACCCCTCTCTCTCTAGGGGTCCTCAACGCCGTTCGCGCCCCAACCGCACTCGCTCGATTCCTTCCCGTGCTCCTCTTCCCCGGCGGGTAAGAAGGCTTCGCTTTCTTCCTCGGCTCCTACGTCTGGTTCTGTTGCTCCTTCCCCCCCCCCCCCCGTTTCGGTGATTGCGCCCCCTGTTCCTGCTATGGAGGTTTCTTTGGCCCCTGCTTCCCTTTCGTTTTCTGCTCTTGCTGGGGTGCGCTCCCCTCTTTCTACTCCCCCTCTTCCTGCTGCTGTCCTTGACTGCTCCTCTCCGTTGTCTCCTCTTCCTCTTCCTCCTCCTCCTCTTCCTCTTCCTCCGCCGGACCCCGCCCGCCCACCTCTGATCTGTTCTCCCGTTTCCTTCCCTCCGTCTTTGCTCAGTTTACCCATGCCCCCTGACTTTGCTGACCCTCATCCCGACCCTGATATTCTTTAACGTGCTCTGTTGCTCTTTCGCCTTGGTTTCTTCCTTGTTCTCTGGTTTTGTCCTTTCTCTTCTTGTCGTTGTCCATTCTTCAATGGAACGTTCGAGGTTATTACGCCAATTTCCTCGAACTCCAACTTCTGATTTCGCGGTTTTCGCCCCTTTGTGTCTGTCTCCAGGAGCCAATGCTTGGTGATCGTCCTAGTCGTTTTCGTGGCTATTCCTTTCTCTTTCCCCCCCCCCCCCCAGCCATTGCTGGGGCTTCTAATTCTTCTGCTCTCTTGATTCGGGCTGATGTTCCCTTTGTTCCTTTACTTTTTCCTTCTCATCTCCATTGTTCTGCTGCTCGTATCTTTGTGGGGAAATGGTACAGTTTGTTCCATTTATCTCCCCCCCCCCCCCCCGAGTGTCCCGCTCTCTTCCTGATTTGAAACACCTCCTAGACTCCTTGCTGGAGCCTGTGCTCCTGCTGGGTGACTTCAATTGTCGTCATTCCCTTTGGGGTGACGTTCTGACGAATACCCGGGGTCTCCTCCTTGAGCCGTTTCTCCTCTCTTCTTCCCTGTCTCTTCTGAATTCTGGTGAGCCCACTCATTTGGACTCTCGGACTCGCACCCTTTCTTGTCTTGATCATTCTCTCTGCTCTTCTTCTCTTTACTTAGATTTCACGTGGCAGGTTCTTGATGACCTCCATGGAAGTGATCATTTCCCCATCCTTGTTTCCTTTTTCTCTTTTCGCCCTTCCCTCTCTTTCCCTAGGTGGCAGTTTGCTAGGGCAGACTGCACCTTATTTACCTTCAGTGCTGACCTCTCCCTTCTGCCTCTCTCTCGCGCTCTCCTCCTTTTTCATGACACTGTCTTCAACGCATCCCTCCGCTCTATTCGTCGCTCTTCCTCTCGGGGTCCGCGGAAGTGCGTTCCCTGGTGGAATGCGGACTGTGCTCGGGCTGTCTGCAGTAAGCGTGCAGCCTGGAAGAGGCACCGTCGTAGGCAGACGACCGATTCTTTTCTTTTCTTTCGGAAAGCGAGTGCGGTGGCCCGTAGGGCCATTCGTACGGCTAAACGTGAATGTTGGGCATCTTATGTCTCGACAATTACGTCCGAAACCCCTCTGGCCCAGATCTGGAAGCATATCCGCAAGATAGCGGGTAAGTTCGTTCCCGATGTTTCACCGGTCCTTCACCTCCATGATACTCTTGTGGCGGACCCGTTGCAGGTCGCTTCCGAACTGGGTTCCCACTTTTCTACTGTTAGCTCTGGTCTTCATCTTCCCCAATCTTTCCTTCTTCGTAAACCTGTCCTTGAGTCTCGTCCTTTAGATTTCTGCACTCGTCTTCAGCTTCCCTATAATGATCCCTTCTCTCTCTTTGAACTTCGTTCTGCCCTGGCCCTCTGCGGTTCTATGGCGGCAGGCTCCGATGGTATTCATTATGAGATGCTTCGCCATCTCCCTCCGTGCACGTCTCATTATTTACTGAGTCTGTATAATCGGATCTGGGAGTCGTCGTCAGTCCTTGAGGACTGGCTCGATGCCGTTGTCCTCCCTGTTCGCAAACCGGGGTCTCTGGGTACTTCCCCTAAGGACTTTCGCCCTATTGCTCTCACAAGTTGTGTCTGCAAACTCTTTGAACGTATGGTTCACGTTCGTCTGAAGTGTTTCCTGGAACACCATCACCTCCTCAATTTGGTTTCCGCAAGTGCCGCAGCACGACAGATGTCCTGGTGAACTTGGAGGTCTATATTCGTACTGCTTTTGCTGCGAAGACCTCCGTTGTTGCCGTCCTTTTTGACCTAGAAAAGGCTTAAGACACCACTTGGCGTTATCATATCCTATCTCAACTTCATTCTTTTGGCCTTCGTGGTCATCTCCCTCTCTTTCTCCGCAGCTTCCCCTCTCGTCGTTCCTTTCGGGTGCGCCTTGGTACCGCTCTCTCTCCCTCTTTTCAGCAATACGAAGGTGTGCCCCAGGGTAGTGTTCTGAGCACTACTCTTTTTCTTGTTGCCCTCAATGGTCTTCTCCGCTCTCGACGTCGATGATCTTACCCTTTGTTGTCAGGGTGATGATTCGCCTCTCCTTCAACGCCGGCTTCAACTTGCAATTGATGCCGTGTCGTCTTTGGCCACAGGTCATGGCTTCAAGTTCTCTACTTCTAAGACTTGTGCCATGACTTTTACGCGGAAACGGGTTGTTCTTCGTCCCTCTTTGTCACTTCATGGTCATCCCCTTGAATACAAAGATTCCTCGAAGCTTTTGGGGTTATTCCTTGACACTCGTTTGTCTTGGTCTCCCCATATCTCTTACCTCCGTGTTGAGTGCTCTAAGGCCCTTACCCTCCTTCGGGTCTTGTCCCATACTTCTTGGGGGGCAGATAGGCGCACTCTCCTTGCTTTACATTCCTCTCTCGTCCTGTCTATGCTCGATTATGGTTGCCCTGCTTACTCGTCTGCTTCTCCTTCTACTCTTCGCTGTCTTGATGCTTTGCACCATACTGGGTTGCGCCTCAGTTCTGGTGCCTTTCGTTCGACTTCCATCCTTAGCTTGTATGTTGACACTGGCTTCCTGTCTCTCCAGGACCGTCGTGATCGCTACTGTCTTCGCTATCTTGCGCGGTCCTTGTAACATCCTTCCTCTCGCCTCTGTCGTGCTTTAACTTTTACCCCTCCTGCGGTTCCTGTTCCTCTTCACCACCTCCCTCTTTCTGTCCGGTTATCTCGCCTACAGGATTCTCTTTCCGTTCGTATTTCTGATGTTTCTCCTCGTGTTGTTCCTTCTTTGCCCCCGTGGAGGGTCCCTCTTCCGCGGTTTTGTACATCCTTGACCCGTATCACTAAAGCTTTTACCCCTCCTACGGTTCTAAAACGCCTTTTCCTCGAGCACTTTTCTTCTCACTCCCACTCCGTTTCTGTCTTCACCGATGGGTCTAAGTCAGCGGACGGTGTTGGCTACTCTGTTGTTTTTCCTGATCGCACTTATGTGTCGCTTGGCTCCGGAGACTAGCATCTTTACAGCGGAACTTTATGCTATTCTCTCTGCTCTTTGTCTCCTGCTTTCTCGTTGTCAGTCTTCCTTTGTAGTTGTTGTTGACTCTCGTAGTGCCCTCATGGCTCTCGGGTCCTTTAATCCGGTTCATCCAGTAGTTGTCGAGATCCAGCATTGGCTGTTTCTCGTTCACAGTAAATTTAAGTCGATTGAGTTTTGTTGGGTTCCCAGCCATGTTGGTGTGTCTTTAAATGAGCGTGCGGATGCTGCCGCCAAGGAAGCTGTCCGCTCTTGTCCCATCTCTCCTAAAGGCATTCCGTATTCCGACTTTTACCCGGTTATCCTGTCATGCGTTATCAGTCGTTATCGTGCGACCTTGGTCCTTACCCGTTGGCAGGCTTCTTGGTTGTCTGTTACTGGTAACAAGCTACGTACTCTTAAATGTTGTGTTTCCTCGTGGCCGTCCTCCTTCCACCGTAACCGGCGGTGGGAAACATCTCTGGCGAGGTTGCGTATTGGCCATACTCGCTTAACCCATGGTCACTTGATGGAGCGCCGCCCTGCTCCTTATTGTCCTAGTTGCATTGTCCCTCTTACGGTCGTGCATGTCCTTCTTGAATGTCCTGACTTCCAGGACGAGCGTGTGTCTTGCTTTCCGACCGCCCCTCGCGGTCACCTGTCCCTCGATAGAATTCTTGGTGACTCGGATACTTTTGATATCGTTCGCCTTATGCGTTTTTGTTCTCGTATTGGCATCCTTGGTGATATTTAGCGCCCTCTGATTATTTTGCGTTTTTGATGGTGCTACATAGCCTTCCCGGTTTGGTGCCTTCTTTTGATAATTGCGTTCTTACTTACTTGTTAGCAGTAACAGAAGCCAATGCTTAAGGATGGAGGAATGGATAACTGGATAAAAGTCGAAATATGGAATACCTTTAGAAGAGATGGGACAGAAGCGGATAGCTTCCTTAGCGGCAGTTTACACGCTCGATTAAAGACACCAATATGCCTGGGAACCCAACAAAACTCAACTGTCTTAAATCTACTGGATATAAGAAACAGCCAATGTTGAATCTCGCCTACCACCGGATGGACTGGGTTAAAGGACTCCAGAGCAATGAGGGCACTAAGAGAGTCGACTACAATCTCAAAGGAAGATTGACTGCAAGAAAGGAGATGAAGAGCATAGAGGAATAGCATAAAGTTGTGCCGTGAAGATCTTTGTCTCCGGAGGTAGGAGACACATACAGATGTGGTCACGAAAAACAACAGAGTAGCCTACACCGTCAGCAGACTTAGACCCATCAGTGAAGATGGAAATGGAGCGGTAATGTGAAGAAAAGTGTTCAAGGAAAAGACAGACAGGAGCGTGCGCCTATCCACTCCCCAAGACGTATGACACAAAACCTTAAGTAGGTTAAGGAATTTAGAGAATTCAACCTGGAGGAATGAGACATGGGGCGACCATGACAAACGAGTGTCACAGATTAACCCCAAAAGCTTCGCAGGATCTTTGTACACAAAGGGATGACCATAAAGCGACAAACAGGCACGAAGAATGACATGTTTCTGATTAAAAGTCATTGCACAAGTCTTAGTTGCAGAGAACTTGAAGCCTTAATTGGTGACCAAAGACGACATGGCCTAAATCGCAAGTTGAAGCGGCCGTTGAAGGAGAGGAGAATCATCACCTCGACAGCAAAGAGGTAGGTCGAAGACATAAAGAGCACAAAACACGCCAGAAGGAAGGAAGTAAAGAAGACCATTGAGAGCAACTAGAAAAAGAGTAGTGCTCAGAAAACTACCTAGGGGTACACCCTCGTATTGCCGAAAAGATGCAGAGAATGGTACCTAGCCTCCCTACCTAAGGGAGCCGGTCGGCCGAGCGGACAGCACGCGGGACTTATGATCCTGTGGTCCTGGGTTCGATCCCAGGCGCCAGCGAGAAACAATGGGCAGAGTTTCTTTCACCCTATGCCCTTGTTACCTAGCAATAAAATAGGTACCTGGGTGTTAGTCAGCTGTCACGGGCTGCTTCCTGGGGGTGGAGGCCTGGTCGAGGACCGGGCCGCGGGGACACTAAAAGCCCCGAAATTATCTCAAGATAGACTGATTCTAAAGGAACGACAAGAGAGGAAGCTTCGGAAGAGTGTGAGATTACCACAAGGGGCAAAGGAACGAAATTGGGACAAAATATGGTATCTCCAGATGGGATCATAAGCCTCTTCCAGTTAAAAAACGACAGCAACAACAGAGGAGGTCTTCGCCGCAGAAGCAGTACGAATATAGACCTCCAAGTTCACCAGGACATCAGTCGTGCTGCGGCACTTGCAAAAACCAAATTAAGAAGGAGAGAGGTGGTAATTGTGTTCCGAAAACCACATCAGACGATCGTTTACCATATGCTCAAAGAATTTGCAGACACAACTCGTGTGGGCTATTGGGCGGAGGTCCTTAGGGGATGTTCCAAGAGACTTCGGTTTTCGAATAGGGAGTACCGCCGCATCGAGCCAGTCCTCAGGAACTCACGACGACTCTCAGACCTGTTTATACAGACTCGGTAAATACTGAGACGTTCAAGGAAGGAGATGGCGAAGCATCTCATAATGGATTTCATCTGAGCCCACTGCAGTAGAACCCCAGAGGGCCAGGCAGACTGAAGACGGGATCATTATAGGGAAGGCGGAGATGAGTGCGGAAATCTTAGGGATGATATACAAGAACGGGCTTATGAAGAAGGAAGGAAGGAATGAGGAAGATGAGAAACTGGATCTAAAAGTCGAAAAGTGGGAACCCAATTTGATCGGAACCTTCACTGGGTCCGCCACAAGAGAACCACGGAGGTGAAGACCCGGCGAGACATTTAGAATGAACTTACCCGCAATCTTGCAGATCTTCATTCAGATCTGCGGCAGAGGAGTATCGGACATAATGGTGGAAACATAAGATTTCCAACTCTCACATTTAGTTTATGGATGGTCCTACTGACCACTGCACTTGTGGGATATTTGGGCTTGATTCTGATTAATTAATAATTAATGTAGCAAATTAAATTACGAAGGACCACCCGCTTTTATAGTAAAGAGGGAAACTGAGAATTTCAGATCATTGGATAAAATTCTAGAGAAACCCAGTGACTATGGATATAACTAGAAAGCTTGATCATAAGAATAATTAATGGGCTGTATTATTAAAGAAACAAACCTCAAACACCTACATTGGGGGGTTATTACTGGAGGTAAGTAATTCAATTAATAATAATCTAATCCTATAAATAATGCTGAATATAATATCATTCACATAAAGAAGAACATGAATATGAGCATAATAATGAGTTACAGTAAATCACACATTAATATCAAACATTCTGAATAAATCAAATTGCAAGGAAATGGATAAAAAAGAAATAAGCCTTAGCTTGAAGCAGATTCCTTTAGATAACCATAGTAGTCCTCTTAATTCTCCAGATTCGGTACACTGACGAGTGGTACGGGTTAACATGGAGGAGGCAGCCGGAGGAATTCTTCTCTCGGGCTGCAAGATAAATAACTACCAGTAGCAATTGATTTAACTACTCAATTCATATTCAAAAATATTAATATCTACAGATGGAATTCTAATCACCTGTTATTAGGTGTTATCCCGCGGCGTAACGAACAATCACCCTGCTATTAACAGACCTGTAAATGATGCATCAAATAAAGGAATACTTAGCTGTGGGCACTGTATAAGTATGAAGATTGCCGTAATTTCGCATCCCAGGCTCCGGTGAACCTATCCTGGATAGTGATGCGTTTCAAGCTGGCTGATCACGTGTCGTCAGGAACCAAATCAAGGGGTCCCTCATTTAACACCAGCACTAGTTGAAGATATTATCTGCAAGGTCATTCACGCCTCACAGTGGCGGCTTTCATCTGAGGATGGATCACACCTGTCCTATTTGCTGGACAATGGCGTCTTTTTATGAGTACGGTAAGCGCAGCTTTGCTTCCTTTCGGTTCTGCACGTATCCGCGTACTGAGGATGGTGGCGTCCCTCCAACCCACGCCGAGTCGACGTTCATGACACAAATTATTGTCACGAACATTAATATTTCTCGCATTCGCGCTTGAAACTTTAAAGACTGGACGGGTTTATTATTTAGAGGAACGAAATATTATTATTTACCGATTTAGGAATAGTAAATATATAAGGGAGAGGAATTAATGTCTCCCCATGGCATTCATTGATGACGTTAACTCTATCGCGAGGTAGACACTATGATTCTAACGCTCTATTCGGCTTTTAGTTAGAGAACAATTCGTCTGCAATCAGTTGTCATACAGAATGCTTTAATTATGGAGAATCGTATTTAATTCTCACACAAATTGAATATAATGTGTTTTACTGTAAAGAAATCTGACGCAATACTGGCGTCAGGTGACGTGAGAATTCTAGCCTAATGCACAGATGAATTATTAGTACATGAGAATTCTACGAGTTGTTAATTTTACTTACTACAATATTTAGTATGGTTAGTAATAAGTAATGAGAATACAACAATGCTGTATTCGATGTTGGAAATATCCAACATAACTCCGGGGGGCGGATCCTAGGGTCGCAGTGTACTGTGTTGTACTGACCTATCCCGAAGTGATATTAAGATTAATACATTAGTATGTTAGTATGTTAGTACACACATAACGAACGTCCCGGATTTATCAAGGACTTACAAGAATTTGAGTCTTGCTATTTACATGTCAACTGAAACATGTTGTTTGTAGCCTACACAATGTTTATAGAATTTAACTCTCCCAATTTAAACTAACAGAATCTACAGTGATGCGATATCTTGGGTCATAGTGACGTGTAATGTTTCGTTACGTGATATCACCTCGTAGTATCATCACAGTTTTCTTAGTGGGAAGTGAAGGAAATTATTCTTCTTCAGAGTTATAATAGGCTCGCAAATTCCGCCTACATTGTTGAGCTGCAGCTCTAGTGGGACGGTTGCTTGGAGGAACAAATTCATTGTCCTCTGAAATTACTTGGGAAACTGGATCTGGCTGATATTCTTGTTCAGTCAGTTCAAGGGGAACCAGCTTCTCTAAAAGTTTTTAGAGTAGTGTTGCCTCTGCATAAGACTTTAACCACTCTTAGGACACCTTGTCGATCTGGGTGAATGGTGACAATTTTTCCTATAGGCCACTCGGACCTTGGTCCATCACTGTCGACTAGTACAAGGTCTCCAGGTTTTAATTGTACCTTATTGTAAGGACTCGAAGCTCCGTAGTGGTACTCTCGTAGAGCTGTGAGGTATTCTCGAGTCCACACCTCATTCCACCTGTTAATAACTCTAGAAAGATGCTGGTAGCTTTCCACCAAGTCTCCTCTGGTCACATGGGACGGGTCTACAGGGTCCTCTTCGGCTAAGGGGATGAGAGGGCTCAGTAGACCTCCATGGATCAAGTGAGAGTGGCTCAGTGGCTCTCTCTGGGTGTAATCATCAGACAGGTAGGTGATCGGGCGGTTATTGACTCGCGCCTCGATTTCCACAACAATAGTTTGGAGTTCTGAGTAACTGACCTTTTGTCGGTGTAACGTTTTCCTTAGACATCTTTTGACTGTGCCTACCATTCGCTCATAGAACCCACCTTGCCAAGGGGCTCTTGGTGCTATGAATTTCCAGTGACATTGTCTTCTTTGTAAGACTGATTGCACTTCAGGGTGGTTCCAGACTTCTCGCAAACAACTTACTCCTGCCACAAAATTAGATCCGTTGTCTGATATCATTAATCTAGGACATGATCGACGGGCAGCAAATCTGTGGAAAGCTTGAATAAAAGCTTCAGCACTCATGTCTGGGGTGACCTCTAAGTGCACGCCTCTGGTTGTAGCACATGTAAAGAGACAAATGTACGCCTTCACTGGTATATTATCTGGGTTACCAGTGAGGAGTAAGGCTCCTGTATAATCTACTCCAGTGGTTTCGAATGGACGAAGATGAACCACTCGCTCTTCTGGGAGTGGGGGAGATCCTGGGTAAGGACAGACTCTAGCATCGTATCTCTTACAGATTACACAAGATTTAATAATGGTCTTAACAGTCTGACGACCTTGAGGAAGCCAGTACTTTTGTCTAAGATCGGTGAGAGTATCTAAAACTCCACCATGTAGGGTACCATATTGATGGTAATGTAAGACAAGAAGTTTAGTTATGATGTGGTGACTGTTACGTACCCTTATAAGATACGTAAGTAAATATATTAATATGTACATTTATAATTGTATGTAAATTACAAGCATGTATATTGTATACTTATGTTCTATGCAAATGCACATTCATGTTACAGTGTTGGCGTTAGGCCCAGCGTATCGTGGGAATGATTGTTTATTTCTTTGTGTGATCAGTTTTCCCACGGGAACTAATGATTTATATGTGATCATAAGTGGGTAACAGAGTGAAATAATAATTGAGTGAACTGTATCTGGCAAATTGTCGTGGGATCGTCCGTTGCTGGGTGTGCATGCCATTATGCTATTCTGTATGCATATTTTAATTACTATGTAAAGAAACAATTGCTTTGTTTGTCTATATCAATATGTACTAATTATTCATTAAGTTAGTTTAAGATTACTCTTGTCACAATGTAGTGCTCCATTGTTGAAATAATAAATATTGTAACTTTGGCAATTTATTCGCGGGGCAAGGCAATGTGTTTTTTGACTCGCATATTGTAGTTCAGTAGCTGAGTAGAAACCAGGGAGATATCATCTTGGAGTTAAGTCATTCTTTTGTTCTAGCCATATAATTATTCTTAGTATTGATTTAATGTCTGGAAGTTACAGTGATATTTTTAATGTGATATATATTGTGACCATATAATCATCTGTTTGCTTTTGAGATTTATTTAATATAATAGTATATATCTATACTTAGTATCTTTATTCTTCAGTCCTATGAAGATTCTATTTTATGCTCATTACCCATTAAGGGGTTATACTGGTGATTCGCTATTGAGAACAGCAGTTGTGTCGTATCCCTAGACTTATTAAAGTTTGGCTGCTGTAGGATCACGAGCCGTAACGTACGATAGGTAACAGTGACGAGGTAAAAGAATTGGGTTCTTAGTGTCTAAGTCAATCTTTGCATGTAGCAAACGTCCTCCACATCGTAGTATGTTATGAGTGTTGACATCGTACCAGATGCCCAGAGACTTAGTGAGTTTATCCGGAAGATTCTCAAACTCGCTTCCGTAAGTCTCTTGCTGCGCCCGCTTAATCCAATAGTGAACAGGATTGGGAAATTTGTGTCGAATTCCTACTTTAGAGAGGAAATCAAACACGTGTGCAGTCACTCTTAACAATTTGCTTAAGTTGGAATAATGATGAGGATCAATGGCTAATGTTCGCTGAGGCTCTGGGTCCTTCATGGGAGTGGTGATATTGGTCACGATGACTTGTGGCTTTTGTTTGGGCCACTGACCACCAACAAGCCATGAAGGTCCATTGAACCACAGCGAAGATTTGACAAGTTGTTTTAATGTCAATCCTCTTGATAAATAATCTGCAGGATTGTCCTTAGTAGGGACATGTCTAAACTTATAACCTGCGGATAAATCATGAATCTCCCTGACGCGATTACTTACGTAAGGAGTTTTGTTGTTATTGTTTCTTACCCATTGTAAGACTGCCTCGTTGTCTGACCACACTACAATCTCACCAAAGTGGATATTATTGAGTGTCTTTGCCAGGCAATGGGCCAATTTTACTCCCACTAGCAATGCGGTCAACTCCATCTGAGGTAAGGATCTCTTTTTGATGGGAGCAACTCTTGCTTTTGATGTGAGTAAAATTGATTGAGCACTGTTAACTAAATAGGCTACTGCGCCATATGCTTTGCCAGAGGCATCGCAAAAAACGTGCAAATTGGTGGGTAAGTTTGGTCCTGAAGCATTACGTGGAAATTTCAAAACACCTAACTGATTAAAATCCGTTGAGAGTATTTGCCATTTGGCTTGTAACTCATTTGGTAACGGATCATCCCATCCTATATGTTGTTGCCAGCACTCCTGCATTAGGAGTTTGCCCCTTATTAATATAGGACTAAGTAGGCCTAAAGGGTCAAATGGTTGACTGACAAATGAGAGCAGTGTTCTCATGGTAAGGGTTGAGTTATCAGTTTGCACTGACTTGACATTCATCTCGTCAGTGTTGGTGTTCCATTCCACGCCTAGAACCTTTAATTTACTGGGTACCTGATAATCGGGAAATTCTTTCTCGATTAACTGGTTAAGCAGTTTATTATTTGAGGCCCATGACTGTAGAGGCATATTAGCTCCTAACAGTTCACGGTTAGCCTCATGGTAGATTTCTACCAGATCAGCTTGATCATTAGTTGTCCCCTGGAAATTGTCGACATACAAATTGTCGCTAATGGTTGCCTTATAAGGGCTGTCTGATTTCCTCAAATGCGTGTCTAATGTTGCTTGCAAAAGAAACGGTGAGGACGTAGCACCAAATAATACAGAGGCAAACCGATAGGTGATTATTTCACTGTTGGGATCCAGTGGATCCTTGTACCAGAGGAATTTTGTGTAGTCACGATCTTCTTCCTGCAATCCTACTCGGAGAAAGGCTTTGCTGATGTCAGCAGTATAGGCAAAAATGCCTGTGCGAAATCGTAACAACACGTCATGTAGTCTTTGTGTTAGGCTAGGTCCCGTTTGGAGACATTCATTTAAAGACACACTATTAGGCTTTACTTTAGCACTGCAATTAAAGACAATACAAATAGGTGTTGTCAGTGAGTCTTTCACCGCAGCATGGTGAGGTAAATAATGACATGTTTTCCGGTCGTGTTCAACAACTTCAATGAACTTGTTGTTAAGTTGTTGTTGGATAAGTTGGTGATACATGGTTAGTTTGTCTGGCTGCTTCTGCAGTCGTGTTAATTGAGACCGCAATTGTGAGGCTGCCATAAAATAATTTACTGGAAGTTGGGGATGATCTAACTTCCATGGAAGTCTTACCCAGTATTGTTTATTTGAGTAGACAACGGTATCCAGATATTGCTGGTAAGTCCATGTATCATCAGGACTTGGTTGCTCAGGGATGATGCCTAACGTATCTAAATCCCACAAACGATGTATTGGTGGGTCAGACTCAATGTCCTCGGCTATTTCCCTGAAGCGTAGGGGTGACTGCTTTAAGCCTAGTCACGCCACAATTACATTATTGGTTTGTTGGTTTGTGGGCGCTGGACCTTGTCTGAAAAGCACGGGTCCTGTGAGCAATTTGCCACCTGCGAACGACAACAAATTCATACCATGTTGCCTAGTGCATCCAGTGATAAACTTGTAATAATGATCCGCGCCTATTAATATTCCAATATCTGTGAGGCAATCGGAATTTATTTTATGATCCGCTAGCCTCATGCGGTTTCGCTTAAGGTGTCTCGCAGTGCGAGCTAATCCTGTGACCTGCAGGTCCGTAGGAATCTTATCCACTACCACCGCATGGATTGGGCTAGCAGAGGATCCTAGTCTAACAAGTAATTTAACTACCTTGTAGTCACGAGGTCCACTATTTGATAGGAAACCAGAAATGTTTAACTTCACACTTTTGGTAGGTTTTAATTTTAAATCATCTACCAACTGCTGTGTGATGAAGGTTTTTTGGGAACCTTGGTCAAAGAGACCTCTACCGTTAATTCTAGATCTTCGGTTTATTAATTTAAGCTGAGCAGTAGGCAAGGTAGTACTATTGCCTGACTCAGTAGCAAGTACATTCACTTCGTGGTGTACTTTACAATATTGCACTGCATTAGAATTAGTAAAATTCTCTCCAGTGGTCACAGTTGGTGTAGGAGATTTCCTACATAAGGCGTAGTGGTGTACACCTTGGTTACAACGGTTGCAAGTACGTAGTGGTACTGCACATATCTTGGGATCATGAGAACCCATACATTTAATGCATTTATGCAATTCCTGTAACCTTTTAACTCTAGCATTATACGTAGGATAAGCAGAGCATTGGTAAGTGGTGTGTTCCTGATTGCAGAACAGACACTTTCTTTGATTAATAGACTTAGTCTCTTTAGTAGACAAGTCATGAGTTATCTCGGAAGGAGATACTGAATATGTACCTACATTTCCACTTCTTTTCCTGGTGGATGGAGTAGGTTTGGCTTTATATTTATTAGACTTACTTGGAGTCTGTTTAGGTTTGACTGAAATATCAGTATTAATTGGTTTGGACTCAGGTTTAATTCTGTCATGAGTCTTTAACCTATTAACTGTGATCCTCAACCCCTCGAAAATCTGATCGAGAGTAAGAAACTCAGTATTATAATGTGAGCAGAGCTCTGTCAAGACATTTCGAGGTAATTTCCTCTGTAACAATAGCTTGATAGACCATTCAGAACTAGGTATATTAACCTTAGTACCTAAGGCCTTTACTAGAGACTCTACTTCTAGTCTGAAGCTTTGAAGTGACTCTGGTCTACTGTTTGGTGCATTCAGATCTAGCAATTGATAATAAAGGGTAGCTATACTTAACTCTTTGTTGCAATAGTTCAACTTCAGAAGTTTTATAGCTTCCTCATAATTACTCTCATTAAGAGTAAGGTTATGTATGACCTTTTTAGCCTCTCCTGTGAGAAGACTGAGTAGGTATGAAAATTTAGAAACTTTGTCTAGAGACTGTTTCTTATGGATGTGAACTTCACAGGAAGTCCAAAAATTGTCCCAATTTTCTGTATCTAATCCTGAAAAGGTGGGTAAGTCTAGAGTAGGTAAACGAACCTCGGGTAAGTGATTATTGAAGTGAGACCCAGTGTTGCTGGTATTGGATCCAGACTGTTTGGCTAATTTAGATAGCCTGGAAATTTTATCATGAGTCTCCTCTTCATATTGGGAGATGTCGGTTACAATTTGACTTACTTCATCAGGATCAATTTCTATAGTATTTAGTAGATTAAGATAAGATTGACTTGCAGTTCTGACTTGATCAAATTTCAGATCAGCCAATCTAACTGTTGACTCTAAGTGATAAGAGTCAATGGGATTATCTTTAGTTAAGTCATCAGCCTTATTAATTAATCTGGTCAAGTGACCTTTAAGGCCAATGTAGGTTCTCCTCAATTGTTCAGGAGTAGCCATGTTGGGCTTAGGTTCAAACTTCACAGTGTTAGTATATGTATTACTAATGAAGCTTGGATACTTGTTCATTAGTGAACAGGTAACATTAATTGTAGCCTAAATTAAGGTGACTACTTTATATTTTACCTCACTTGAGGTTGAATGTACCTACCTACCTAACAACAAATAGCTAGATATTTTGTGTACTGTCTGAACTCCACCATTAGTTCTCGTCCGGTTAGCTCATCCTTATCACCATCAGAGTTAATGGAGATAATCCAGCAATACGCAAAATAGATACACAAAATAATGCATACAAGAGAAATATTATGGAGACACTCCAATCAGAGTTATCTCAAAATTTATCCCACCCTATAGAGGGTCAGCACAAATAATATAATACACAACACTGACTAGTTTTAGATCTAGTCGTAATAATTCCTAACTAAGAACTATAAATTATTTAGTCTGGGCTTGTACCAAATTCAGCACAATCTCAGCCTATATTCTACCTAATAACATGGGTAAAGATTATTGTGGTGCAATAAGGTAAATATAGTTATGCTGTATTTTTTGGGTTTTTTGTTTTATAAGAGTGCTCTTGCACACACAGGTGAACAATTTACAGTTAAGTTTGGCTTGCAAGCCACAGCCTTTTGTGATGGTTGATGGTGTTAATTAACTTGTCAACCACATGCAACCTAGATTCCCCTGACAAATGTACACCGTCTCTGGTCAGGTTCTGTCTGTAAGGTCTGGCTGTAAATTGGATATATGTGGCATCCAATCTCACTCGTTTTTTTCAGCCTGAAATTTATGTACTTAGCAGCTCTCAGGTAGTATTCCGGAGTTACTCCCCAACGATTATCTTGACTTGGTTGGCGAGGCTCCACTAATGTGAATACTACTGATTCACTGATGAGCTTGAAAGAAGAAATTATGTTTTTGAGGTGTTTGATAACCTCGGCTGGATGACGAGTGGGGTGGATGTCATTGCCACCTAAGTATATAATAGTTAGATGGTGAGACCACTCTAACGCAGGTGTTAGGGTGGTGTTATTGTAAAAGTTATGAGCTGTTGCTCCTGGTGACCTAAAGATTCTCACCTCGGTGTGAGGTATAGGTCTAAGTGTTGTGGGTAATTGGCTATGACCCACTAAAGCCACTTTATACATGAGGTAAGAGTAGCAATATGTTAGTGTGATCTAGGCTAACTAATGTGTTACAATGTTAGTTGACACAATTAATTAAATAGTTAGTCTAGCTTCTATCACACAAGGATTAGTTATTAATGGTTAATATTTTAATTATAAATTTAATGCCTATCCGGTTCGATAACGACCATAATGTGGGTTATTTGGGCTTGATTCTGATTAATTAATAATTAATGTAGCAAATTAAATTACGAAGGACCACCCGCTTTTATAGTAAAGAGGGAAACTGAGAATTTCAGATCATTGGATAAAATTCTAGAGAAACCCAGTGACTATGGATATAACTAGAAAGCATGATCATAAGAATAATTAATGGGCTGTATTATTAAAGAAACAAACCTCAAACACCTACATTGGGGGGTTATTACTGGAGGTAAGTACGTCCAGGAATCAGCGTGGTTCGTTCACCAATTCAATTAATAATAATCTAATCCTATAAATAATGCTGAATATAATATCATTCACATAAAGAAGAACATGAATATGAGCATAATAATGAGTTACAGTAAATCACACATTAATTTCAAACATTCTGAATAAATCAAATTGCAAGGAAATGGATGAAAAGAAATAAGCATTAGCTTGAAGCAGATTCCTTTAGATAACCATAGTAGTCCTCTTAATTCTCCAGATTCGGTACACTGACGAGTGGTACGGGTTAACATGGAGGAGGCAGCCGGAGGAATTCTTCTCTCGGGCTGCAAGATAAATAACTACCAGTAGCAATTGATTTAACTACTCAATTCATATTCAAAAATATTAATATCTACAGATGGAATTCTAATCACCTGTTATTAGGTGTTATCCCGCGGCGTAACGAACAATCACCCTGCTATTAACAGACCTGTAAATGATGCATCAAATAAAGGAATACTTAGCAGTGGGCACTGTATAAGTATTAAGATTGCCGTAATTTCGCATCCCAGGCTCCGGTGAACCTATCCTGGATAGTGATGCGTTTCAAGCTGGCTGATCACGTGTCGTCAGGAACCAAGTCAAGGGGTCCCTCATTTAACACCAGCACTAGTTGAAAATATTATCTGCAAGGTCATTCACGCCTCACAGTGGCGGCTTTCATCTGAGGATGGATCACACCTGTCCTATTTGCTGGACAATGGCGTCTTTTTATGAGTACGGTAAGCGCAGCTTTGCTTCCTTTCGGTTCTGCACGTGTCCGCGTACTGAGGATGGTGGCGTCCCTCCAACCCACGCCGAGTCGACGTTCATGACACAAATTATTGTCACGAACATTAATATTTCTCGCATTCGCGCTTGAAACTTTAAAGACTGGACGGGTTTATTATTTAGAGGAACGAAATATTATTATTTACCGATTTAGGAATAGTAAATATATAAGGGAGAGGAATTAATGTCTCCCCATGGCATTCATTGATGACGTTAACTCTATCGCGAGGTAGACGCTATGATTCTAACGCTCTATTCGGCTTTTAGTTAGAGAACAATTCGTCTGCAATCAGTTGTCATACATAATGCTTTAATTATGGAGAATCGTATTTAATTCTCACACAAATTGAATATAATGTGTTTTACTGTAAAGAAATCTGACGCAATACTGGTGTCAGGTGACGTGAGAATTCTAGCCTAATGCACAGATGAATTATTAGTACATGAGAATTCTACGAGTTGTTAATTTTACTTACTACAATATTTAGTATGGTTAGTAATAAGTAATGAGAATACAACAATGCTGTATTCGATGTTGGAAATATCCAACAGCACTTGCCTTCTGAAACAAAATAAAAGAATCAGCCATCTGCCAGCGTTGGTGTTTCTTCCAGGCTGCACGCTTACAGCGGACAACCCGAGCACAGTCTGCATTCAACCAGGGAACGCACTTCCGTGTGCTTTGGGAGGTAGAGCGAGGAATAGAGTAGAGGGCAGCGTCGAAGACGGTGTCATGAAAAAGGAGGAGGGCACGAGGAAGAGGCAAAAAGGTCAGAGAGAGTAGCACGGAGGGTGAACAGGTTCCAGTCAGTCTATGCAAACTGCCACCTACGGAAGGAGAGGGGAGGGTGAAAAGAAAAGAAACGAGGTTGGGGAAATGGTCACTGTTATGGAGGTCATCAAGAACCTGCCACATGAGATCTAAGTAAACGAATGACGAGCAGAGAGAAAGATCGAGACAGGAATGGGTGCGAGCCCGAGAGTTCAAATGAGTGGGCTCACCAGAATTCAGAAGTGACAGGGAAGAAGAGAGGACGAACGGTTCGAGAAAGCGGTCTCGGGTGTTTGTCAGAACATCATCCCAGAGGGTATGTCGACCCTCGACATACCCGCAAGGGTATGTCGAGGGTCGACATACCCTTGGTCGGGTCGAGAGTTGAAATCACCCAACAGGAGCACCGGCTCTGGCAAGGAGTCCAGGAGGTACTTAAGGGAAAGCAGGACATTTGGGGGGAGATAAATGGAACAGACTGTATACCATTTATTCACAAAAAACTGGGCAGCAGCACAATGGATAGACGATGGAAAAAGTAGGGGTCCGAAGGGAATATCAGAACGAATCAAGAAAGCAGTAAAATTATAGGGAGGGAGGGAGGAAGAAAAGAATAATCACGAAAGTGACCAGGACGAGCACCAAGCATTGGCTCCTGGTGACAAACACAAAGCGGTGAAAACTGTGTAATCAGAAGTTGGAGTTCATGGATGTTGGCATAAAATCCACGAAAGTTCCATTGAAGAATAGACGTTAACGAAAAGAAAAAGGACAGCAACAGAAAACAAAGAAGAAACAAAGGTACAAAAGAACAGTATATTAAATAGGCTCAGGATCAGGAACACGGTCAGCAAAATATGGGTTAAGGGGCATGGGTAAACTTAGTAAGGATGGAGGGACGGGAGTGGGGGGACAGACCAGAGGCGGACTGACGGGGTCTGGAGGAGGAGGAGACAACCCTGAGGGCCTGTCAATGACAGCAGTAGGAGGGGGAGGGGGGGCAGAAACTGGGGAGGGTACCTCAGCAAGGGCAGCAACCGAGAGGGAATCGGGGGTTAAAGAAACCTCCATAGCTGGGACTGTTGGCCCGTCCACCGAAATGGGAGGGGATGTAGCGATATGGTCAGAGGTGAGGGCCAGGAAGAAAGTTATTTCTTCTTACCAGCTGGGGAGGAGGAAGAAGAGGAGCCAGGCTTAAATTTCTTACTCATAGAGACAGGTGTTGGAAGCATCAACGTACTGGGAAACAGACTCAATGGTCTCAACAGGTAAAGAAGAACGGGAGCGAACAACATGGAGATTGCTGGGAGGATGATGGTAAACAGCCTGGACAGGCTGTGTGGAGGCCCAAGAGACTAGGAGAGGATTGGGAAGAAGGATCGGGGGGAGATGGGAAAGAAGACACAGGAGACATGGACTGAGTAGGAAGGGAGGAAACTCCAGATCGAGAACAAAGAGGGAGACCCTTCGGAACAGGGGAGGAGGCGGTGGGGATGTCCGAGTCTAAGGCCTGGAAACGATTGTGTGACTGAGGAAGATGGGAAGAACAGGGAGAGGTAGAATGCCACATGCGAGCATAAGACATGCCAGTGAAAGGGTGGAGACAGTGGACCTGGTATCTCGCTTCAGGAAAAGTCAAACGATCCGGGTGTTTTAAGTTGAGGACGGCTTCCTCAAGCTTGTAGTGAATTCACATGCGGGAGAAGGTAGGGTGGGCCTCACTGCAATTGAGGCAGCGAGCCTGGAGAGAAGAGCACTCTTTCTTAAAGTGATTAATCGTCCCCACACATGGGGCATAGAGAGACAAGACTTTTGCATTTGAGGGCACCGTGCCTGCCCTCAAATGCTTTCCAGCACTTATTACAAAGTTTAGGAGAGGGGATGTTGTTGTTCCGAACTCGTTGGAACCAATGGTTAGAGGCGTTTGTTTGGGTTTAAACTGTTAGTAGATAGTGGTATGGGAATTGATTTGGAGGAAGGAAGTAATAAAAGTATGCGTTTGTGGGAGAAAAGAATTGGCAAAATTATCAGGGAAAGAGAAGGGCCTCAAAATAACAATTCACTTAAGATATATTACACTAACACTATAAGTCTAAGAAATAAAATAAACGTATTAAATGCTATTGTCTGCACAGAAAAAATAGATATTATTGCACTTACCGAAACGTGGATTATTGTAGAAAATAGAGAGCTATTAGCTGAATATCAAATAAATGGATTTAAACTATTTCACACAGATAGATATATTAGACATAAGAACATAAGAACAAAGGTAACTGCAGAAGGCCTATTGGCCCATGCGAGGCAGCTCCTATTCTATAACCACCCAATCCCACTCATATACTTGTCCAACCCGTGCTTGAAACAATCGAGGGACCCCACCTCCACAATGTTACGCGGCAATTGGTTCCACAAATCAACAACCCTGTTACTGAACCAGTATTTACCCAAGTCTTTCCTAAATCTAAACTTATCCAATTTATACCCATTGTTTCGTGTTCTGTCCTGTGTTGATACTTTTAATACCCTATTAATATCCCCCCGGTTATGTCCATTCATCCACTTGTAAACCTCTATCATGTCACCCCTAACTCTTCGCCTTTCCAGTGAATGCAACTTAAGCTTTGTTAATCTTTCTTCATATGAAAGATTTCTAATTTGGGGAATTAACTTAGTCATCCTACGCTGGACACGTTCAAGTGAATTTATATCCATTCTATAATATGGCGACCAAAACTGAACTGCATAATCTAAATGGGGCCTAACTAGAGCAAGATATAGCTTGAGAACCACACCAGGTGTCTTGTTACTAACGCTGCGATTAATAAATCCAAGTGTCCGATTTGCCTTATTACGAACATTTATGCATTGATTCTTTTGTTTTAAATTCTTACTAATCATAACTCCCAGATCCCTTTCGCAATCCGACTTCGCAATCACAACACCATCTAGCTCGTATCTTGTAACTCTATCATCATTACCTAACCTCAGAACTTTACATTTATCAGCATTAAACTGCATCTGCCAATCCTTTGACCATTTCAAAACCCTATCTAGATCAACTTGAAGTGATAGTGAGTCCTCCTCCGAATTAATTTCCCTACCGATTTTCGTATCATCGGCAAATTTGCAAATGTTGCTACTCAAACCTGAATCTAAATCATTTATATATATTATAAACAACAGAGGTCCCAGGACAGAGCCTTGAGGCACTCCACTTACAACATTTTCCCACTCTGACTTGATTCCATTTATACTAACTCTCTGTTTCCTTTGGTATAGCCATGCCCTAATCCAGCTTAATATAGCACCCCCAATACCATGAGACTCTATCTTTTTAATCAGTCTTTCATGTGGCACTGTATCAAAAGCTTTGCTAAAGTCAAGGTATACAACATCGCAATCCTTACCACTATCAACTGCCTCAACAATGCTAGAATAAAAAGATAACAAATTTGTTAAACATGAACGGCCATTTATAAAACCATGTTGCGACTCAATTATTAATTTATGTTTTTCAAGATGAAGACGAATTTTATTTGCTATTATAGATTCGAGTAACTTTCCCACAATAGACGTTAGGCTAATTGGTCGATAGTTAGACGCAAGTGATCTATCTCCTTTCTTAAAAACTGGTATCACATTAGCAACTTTCCAAAACTCCGGCACTCTGCCTGACTCTATTGATTTATTAAATATGGTTGACAGTGGGTCACAAAGCTCCTCTTTGCATTCTTTAAGCACCCTGGCAAACACTTCATCCGGCCCTGGGGATTTGTTTGGTTTGAGTTTTACTATTTGTTTAAGAACATCCTCCCTGGTAACTGTTAAACTCGTCAACCTGTCCTCGTCCCCACCCACATAGACTTGTTCGGCTGAAGGCATATTGTTAAGTTCCTCTTTAGTAAATACAGATACAAAATATTTATTAAAAATACTACTCATCTCTTCATCACTATCTGTTATTTGACCTGTCTCAGTTTTTAATGGACCTATCCTTTCCCTAGTCTTAGTACGATATAACTGAAAAAACCCTTTAGGATTTGTCTTTGCTTGCCCTGCTATGCGAACTTCATAGTTTCTTTTTGCTTTCCTTATCTCTTTTTTAACATTTCTAACCAGTTGTACGAATTCCTGTTCTAAAGTGACCTCCCCATTTTTAATCCTTTTGTACCAAGCTCTCTTTTTACCTATAAGGTTCTTCAAATTCTTTGTTATCCACTTTGGGTCATTAGTATTCGATCTATTCAATTTGTATGGTATACTACGTTCCTGTGCTTTGTTTAGAATATTCTTAAATAAGTTATATATTGAATCCACATCGAAATCCCCATTTAAGTCACCTATCGCTGGGTTCATGTCTCGCTCCAAGACCGGCCCACACCCCATACCCAAGACTTTCCAATCAATTTGACCCAAAAAATTTCTTAGGCTATTAAAATCAGCTTTTCGAAAATCTGGCACTTTAACAGCATTTTCTCCTACTGGTCTATTCCATTCTATGCTAAATCTGATTTCTTTGTGATCACTGCTCCCTAGCTCACTCCCTATTTTGATGTCATTAATTTGCGTTTCCCTGTTAGTTAACACTAAATCTAAAATATTATTTTCCCGTGTTGGTTCCTTAATGTGTTGCGTAAGAAAGCAATCGTCAATTAATTCTAGAAAATCTTCTGCTTCACTATTCCCTGTTTTGTTCAACCAGTTTATTCCGCTAAAATTAAAGTCACCCATGACATAAATACTGTTAGATCTAGATGCTCTAGATATTTCATCCCATAGATGCTTTGCTTCCATTCTGTCTAAATTTGGTGGCCTATATATTACTCCTATTATAATATTATTAGCTTTTTCGTTTAATTCAATCCAAATAGTTTCTGTGTGTGGCTCTGTTTTGATTCCCTCTTTGAGACTACATTTCAAATTGTCCCTAACATATATGGCTACTCCACCTCCTCGTCTAATATATCTATCTGTGTGAAATAGTTTAAATCCATATATTTGATATTCAGCTAATAGTTCTCTATTTTCTACATAGACGAGGAGGGGGAGTAGCCATATATGTTAGGGACAATTTGAAATGTAGTCTCAAAAGAGGGACTCAAAACTGAGCCACATACAGAAACTATTTGTATAGAATTAAACGAAAAAGCAAATAATATTATAATAGGAGTTATATATAGGCCACCAAATTTAGACAGAATGGAAGCAAAGCATCTATGGAATGAAATATCTAGAGCATCTAGATCTAACAGTATTTATGTCATGGGTGGCTTTAATTTTAGTGAAATAAATTGGTTGAACAAAACAGGGAATAATGAAGCAGAAGGTTTTCTAGAATTAATGGACGATTGCTTTCATACGCAACACATTAAGAAACCAACGCCGGGAAATAATATTTTAGATATAGTGTTAACTAACAGGGAAAAACAAATTAAGGACATCGAAATAGGGATTGAGCTAGGGAACAGTGATCATAAAGAAATCAGATTTAGCAATGAATGGAATAGATCTGTAGGAGAAAATTCTGTTAAAGTGCCTGATTTTCGAAAAGCTGATTTCAATAGCCTAAGAAATTTTTTGGGTCAAACAGATTGGAAAGTCTTGGGTATGGGGTGTGGGCCGGAATTGGAGCTAGACGTGAACCTAGCGATAGGTGATGTAAAAGAAGTTTTCGATGTGGATTCAAAATATATCCTATTTAAAAATATTCTAAGCAAAGCCCAGGAATGTAGTATACCATATAAATTGAATAGATCGAATACTAATGATCCAAAGTGGATTACAAAGGATCTGAAGAACCTTATATGTAAAAAGAGAGCTTGGTACAAAAGGATTAAGAATGGGGAAGTCAGTTTAGAACAGGAATTCGTACAACTGGTTAGAAATACTTAAAAAAGAGATAAGGAAAGCAAAAGAAACTATGAAGTTCGCATAGCAGAGCAAGCGAAGATAAATCCTAAAGGGTTTTTCCAGTTATACCGGACAAAGATTAGGGAAAGGATAGGTCCATTAAAAACTGAGACAGGTCAAATAACAGATAGTGATGAAGAAATGAGTAGTATTTTAAATAAATATTTTATATCTATATTTACTAAAGAGGAACTTAACAATATGCCTTCAGCCGAACAAGTCTATGTGGGTGGGGACGAGGACAGGTTGACTATTTTTGCAGTTACCAGGGAGGATGTAATTAAACAAATAGTAAAACTCAAACCAAACAAATCCCCAGGGCCGGATGAAGTGTTTGCCAGGGTGCTTAAAGAATGCAAAGAGGAGCTTTGCGACCCACTGTCTACCATATTTAATAAATCAATAGAGTCAGGCAGAGTGCCAGATTTATGGAAAGTTGCTAATAAGAACATAAGAACAAAGGCAATTGCAGAAGGCCTATTGGCCCATACGAGGATGCTCCTATTTATAACCATTTAATCCCACTCATATACATGTCTAACCCATGCCTGAAACAATCGAGGGACCCCACCTCCACCACGTTACGCGGCAATTGGTTCCACAAATCAACAACCCTGTTACTGAACCAGTATTTACCCAAGTCTTTCCTAAATCTAAACTTATCCAATTTATACCCATTGTTTCGTGTTCTGTCTTGTGTTGATACTTTTAATACCCTATTAATATCCCCCCTGTTATGTCCATTCATCCACTTGTAAACCTCTATCATGTCACCCCTAACTCTTCGCCTTTCCAGTGAATGCAAGTTAAGCTTTGTTAATCTTTCTTTATATGAAAGATTTCTAATTTGGGGAATTAACTTAGTCATTCTACGCTGAACACGTTCAAGTGAATTTATATCCATTCTATATTATGGCGACCAAAACTGAACTGCATAATCTAAATGGGGCCTAACCAGAGCAAGATATAGCTGAACAACAATACCAGGTGTCTTGTTACTAACGCTTTGATTAATAAATCCCAGTGTCCTATTTGTCTTATCACGCGACATTCAGGCATTGATCCTTTTGTTTTAAATTCTTACTTATCATAACTCCCAGATCCCTTTCACAATCCGATCTCGCAATCTCAACACCATCTAGCTCGTATCTTGTAACTCTATTATCATTACCTAGCTTCAGAACTTTTCATTTATCAACATTAAACTGCATCTGCCAATCTTCTGACCATTTCAAAACCCTATTTAGATCAACGTGAAGTGATAGCGAGTCTTCTTCCGTAGTAGTGTAAACAGGGCCAGAACGTGTCCGTTTTGCTTTTCCTGATTGACAGGATCTTGCCCCATGTATTTTCGTTACCCCGGTGGAGTAGTTGACCATTTTTCCTGAGGGACACGATCTGGACCCATGTGTTTTCTTTGCCCCGGTGGAGTAGTCGAACGTTTTTCATGAGGGACACGATCTGGACCCATGTGTTTCCCCAGTGAATGATTGCTCGTCTCAAGGGCTATAGAGCTCGGCCTTCCAACACAGTCCGACTCGGGGGGCTTGGTCGCCCACACCACGAGCCTGAGAAGTCATATGAGGAACAGTATTCAGCGACATGAAAACGAGAGGTAATACTTTAATTCACGAGTGTGCCCCAACACCCACCACGGAGCCACAATTAGAGGAAAGGACACCTAACAAGAGACAGGACAAAAACAACAGATTGGGCACCACAACAGTTTATGCAGTGAGCACAACCATGCTTTCCTAGAATGGTTAGAAGAAGCAAACAGGAGGAAAACAAAAATCAAATTTCTAGGCTCAATGCCAGAACTTCCAGCACCAATTGCATAGGCTCAGAAAGGAACTATTCCTGAATATAGCTTCAGGCACCAGCAAGATGGGAGGGTGCGACTATCAAGCATTACAGTAACGAAGTTACTTCGCTAACAAAGTTAACTTTGTTGACCTATGCAAGGTTCTTGGCAACCACAGTATCTTAACCTCTAACATTATGGAGTCAGGTCACTTTTTTGTACTTGCAAACAAATTTCACCTTTCACCGAGGTGCCTTTCACCGTGGTGAAAGGCAGCAATGTGTTGTTACTATGCTACTTTCACCTTGCCAATATACATTACACTGCAGAACGCCAAGACACTTTGTCCACTCTTTTACATCAAATACCTTCCAAAAGGCAGTCAACATTCGAAGCCTATTGGCAAGTCTTGCCCGTTGGCAACCCTGCCAACGGGCAAGGATAGAGGAATGAATAACCGGGTATAAGTTGGAAAAAGGAATACCTTTACGGGAAACGGGACAAGAGCGGATAGCTTCTCTAGCGGCAGCATCCACACGCTCATTTAAAGAAACATTAATATGGCTTGAAACCCAGCAAAACTATGGATTTAAATTTGCTAGAGATAAGAAACAACCCATGTTGAATCTCGACGACTACTGGATGGACAGGATTAAAGGACCCGAGAGCCACGAGGGCACTACGAGAGTCATCTACAATCGTAAAGGAGGATTAACAACGAGAAAGTAAGAGACGAAGAGCATGTAGAATAGCATTAATTCCGCTGTGAAAATGCTAGTCTCTGAAGGGAGGCGACATATATAAGTGCGATTAGGAAAAACAATGGAGTAGCCCACACTAATCTACAAGTAGTGTGGAAGAAGAAAGCTAGTGGAACATCTGGAGCGAAAGAACTTTGTAATCCAGCATCAACATGGGTTCAGAGATGGCAAGTCCTACCTCACAGGGCTAATTGAATCCTACGATCAGGCAACAAAAATCAGGCAAGAAAGAGCGGGGTGGGCAGAATGCATATTTTTGGATTGTCAAAAAGCCTTTGATACAGTACCACACAAGAGGCTAGTGAAAAAGCTGGATATGCATGCAGGAGTGAAAGGGAAGGTACTTCGTTGGATTAGGAAGTACCTAAGTAACAGAAGACAATGAGTCACTGTGAGGGGTGAGGTCTTGGGATAAGCGTGACGTCACAAGTGGAGTCTCGCAGGGGTCTTTAAATATGGGTTTATATTGGTATATATAACAACATTGATCCTTTGACCAATATTGTTTCTGATATATGCAAATGATCTCCCAGAGGGGTATAGAATCGTTTCTCTCAATGTTTGCTGATGATGCAAAAATTATGAGGAGGACTGAAACAGAGGATGATAGTAGGAGGCTACAGGACGACCTAGACAGACTGAATGAATGGTCCAACAAATGGTTGCCAAAGTTTAACCAGAGTAAATGCAAAGTAATGAAACTAGGCGGTGGAAACAGGAGGCCAGACACAAGATACAGAATAGAAGATGAAGTACTTAATGAAAAGGAGAGAGAGAAAGATCTAGGAATTGATATCACACCAAACCTGTCTCTTGAAGTCCACATAAAAAGAATTACGTCTGCAGCATATACGAGGCTGGCTAACATCAGAACAGCCTTCAGGAACCTGTGTAAGGAATCGTTTAAAATCTTGTACACCACATACGTAAGACCAATCCTGGAGTATGCGGCCCTAGCATGGAGCCCTTACCTTGTCAAGCACAAGATGAAGTTGGAAAAAGTTCAGAGGTATGCCATTAGACTAGTCCAAGAACTAAGAGGCATGAGTTACGAGAAATGGCTGTGGGAAATGCACCTCACGACACTGGAAGACAGAAGAATTAAGGGAGACATGATCACTACCTACAAAATCCTCAGGGGGAATTGACAGGGTAGACAAGGATAAACTATTCAACACTAGCAGTACACGAACAAGGGGACACAGGTGGAAACTGAGTACCCAAATGAGCCACAGGGACGTTAGAAAGACCTTTTTAAGTGTCAGAGTAGTTAACAGATGGAATGCATTAGGCAGAGATGTGATGGAGGCTGTCTCCATACACAGTTTCAAATGTAGTTATGATAAGAGCCCAGTAGGCTCAGGTATCTGTACACCAATTGATTGACAGTTGAGAGAAGGGACCAAAGAGCCAAAGCTCAACCCCCGCAAGCACAAACAGGTGAGTACAAATAGGCGAGTACGCTGTCCGCAAACTTAAGACCCATCGGTGAAGATGGAAACAGAGCGTAAGTGTGAAGAAAAGTGCTCAAGAAAACGGCGGTGAAGAACCGTAGGAGGAGTAAAAGCTTTAGTTATGTGGGTCAAGGATGTACAAAACTTTGATAGGGGGACCCTCCACAGGGGCAGGGAAGGAACAATACGAGAAGAAATATGAGAAAGACGAATGGAAAGAGAGTCCTGTAAGCGAGACAGCCGGACAGAAAGAGGGAGGTGGGGAAGAGGAACAGGAACTACAGGAGGAGTGAAAGTCAAAGCACGACAGAGGAGAGAGGAAGGACGTTGCAAGGATCGCGCCAGATAGCAAAGACAGTAGCGATCAAGGCGGTCCTGTACAGATAGGAAGCCAATGTCAACATACGAGTTGAGAGCAGGAGTTGAACGAAAGGCACCAGAGCAGATGCGCAGCCCAGCATGGTGCAAAGCATCAAGACGGTGAAGAGTAGAAGGAGAAGTGGACGAGTAAGCAGGGCAACAATAATCGAGTTTAGTAAGGACGAGTGACGAATGAAGAGAGAGGAGCGTACACCTATTTGCCCCCAAGAAGTATGGGAAAAAACTTTAGAGGGAAAGGGCCTTAGAGCATTATGCGCAGAGGTAAGAGATATGGGCCGACCAAGACAAACAAGTGACAAAGATTAACCCCAGAAGCTTAGCAGAATACCTGTACACAAGGTGAAGACCATAAAGTGACAAAGTGGGACGAAGAATGACACGCTTCCGAGTAACGTCATTGCACAAGTCTTAGATGTAGAGAATTTGAAGCCATATGATCGGTGGCCCAGGACGAAACGGCATCAATCGTAAATTGAAGCCGCTGTTGAAGGAGAGACGAATCATCACCCCGACAGCAACGGGTGAGATTGTCAACATAGAGAGCGGAGAAGTCGCCAGAAGGGAGGGAGGAGAGAAGACCATTGAGAGCAACAAGAAAAAGGTAGTGCTCAGAACACTACTTTTGGGCACACCTTCATATTGCCGACCAGGGGCAGAGAGAGTAGTAGGACATGGGGCGACTAAGACAAATGAGTGTCGAGGAATAACCCCAAAAGCTTCGTGGAATCTTTGTACTCAAGGGGATGACCATAAAGTGACAAAGAGGGACGAAGAACGACCCATTTCCTAGTAAAAGACATGGCACAAGTCTTATAAGTAGAGAACTTGAAGCCATGATCGGTGGCCCTAGACGGCACGGCATCAATCGCAAGTTGAAGTCGGCGTTGAAGGAGAGGCGAATCATCACCCTGACAGCAAAGGGTAAGATCATCGACATAGAGAGCTGAGAAGACACCTGAAGGAAGAGAGGAAAGAAGACCATTGAGGGCAACCACAAAAAGAGTAGTGCTCAGAACACTACCCTGGGGCACACCTTCATACTGCCGAAAAGAGGCAGAGAGAGTGGTACCAAGCCTAACTCGAAAGGCACAACGAGAGAGAAAGCTTTGAAGGAAGAGAGGTGCCAAGCAAGTGCTTGGCAGTCGTGCTGCGACACTTGCGAAAACCAAATTGAGAAGGAGAGAGGTTGTGATGGTGTTCCAAGAACCACATCAGACGGACATTTACCATTCGCTCAAAGAGCTTGCAAACACAACTCGAGAGAGCAATAGCACAGAAGTCCTTAGGGGACGTACCGAGAGACCCTGGTTTCCGAATAGGGAGTACAACGGCATCGAGCCAGTCCTTAGGGACTGACGACGACTCCCAGACCTGGTTATACAGACTTAGTAAATAGTGAGACGTGATCGGAGGGAGATGGCGAAGCATCTCATCATGAACATCATCCGAGCCCGCTCTACGATTCACAGAGGGCCAGGGCAGACTGAAGTTCAGAAAGAGAGAAAGGATTGTTATAGGGAAAGTTGAGATGAGTGTTTAAATCTAAAGGATAAGATTCAGGAACAGGCTTACAAAGAAGGAAGAATGGAGGAAGATGAGAACCAGAGCTAACAGAAGAAAAGTGAGAACCCAGTTCGATCGTGACCTTCACTGGATCTGCCACAAGAGTTCCATGGAGGTGGAGAACCGGAGAGACATCTGGAACGAACTTGAACTTGAACGAACTGGAACACAGAGATGCTATACCGATGATGATACTTTTCAAAACGCTTGTGCTCTCTAGAGTGGAGTACTGCTGCACAATGACAGTCCCTTTCAAAGCTGGAGAAATTGCTGACCTGGAGAGCGTGCAGAGATCCTTTACTGCTTGAATCCACTCAGTAAAACATCTAAATTACTGGGACCGACTAAAGAGCCTAAATCTGTACTCCCTTGAGCGAAGGCGGAAGAGATACATAATAATTTACACGTGGAAAATGATTGAGGGGCTGGTCCTAAACCTGCACACAGAAATAACATCACATGAGACCAGAAGACATGGCAGGATGTGCAGAATACCCCCGTTGAAAAGCAGAGGTGCAACAGGTACTCTGAGAGAGAACTCGATCAACATGAGAGGCCCGAGACTGTTCAACACGCTTTCACCACACATAAGGGGCATAACTGGCAGACCCCTCACAGTGTTCAAGAGAGAATTGGATAAGCACCTCCAAAGGATACCCAATCAACCCGGCTGTGACTCATACGTCAGGCTGCGAGCAGCAGCGTCCAACAGCCTGGTTGAACAGTCCAGCAACCAGGAGGCCTGGTCGACGACCGGGGTACTGGGACACTAAGCTCCGGAAGCACCTCAAGGTAACCTCAAGGTAACTTGCCCGCAATCTTGCGGATCTTCTTCAAGATCTGCGGCAGAGGAGTATCGGACGTAATGATGGAAACATAAGATTTCCAACTCTCACGTTTAGCTGTACGGATGGTCCTACAGGCCACCGCACTTGCCTTCCGAAACAGAATAAAAGAATCAGCCGTCTCCCGGCGGCGGTGTTTCTTCCAGGCTGCACGCTTACAGCGGACAGCCCGAGCACAGTCCGCATTCCACCAGGGAAAGCACTTCCGTGTGCCCCGGGAGGAAGAGCGAGGAATAGAGAGGAGGGCAGCGTTGAAGACAGTGTCATAAAAAAGAAGGAAGGCACGAGGAAGAGGCAGAGAGGAGAGGTCAGAGAGTAGCACGGAGGGTGAATAGGCACCAGTCAGCCTTGGCAAACTGCCGCCTAGGGAAGGAGAGCGGAGGGTGGAAAGAGAAAAAGGAAACGAGGATGGGTAAATGATCACTGTTATGGAGGTTATCAAGAACCTACCACGTTAAATGTAAGTAAAGGGACGACGAGTAGAGAGAAAGATCAAGACAGGAAAGGGTGCGAGTTCGAGAGTCCACATGAGTGGGCTCACCAGAATTCAGAAGAGAGAGAGAAGAAGCGAGGACGAACGGTTCGAGAAGACGGCCTCGGGTGTTTGTCAGAACATCACCACAGAGGTAATGTCGACAGTTGAAATCACCCAAAAGGAGCACCAGCTCTGGCAAGGAGTCCAGGAGGTGCTTAAGATCAGGAAGGGAAAGCGGGACATTTGGAGGGAGATAAACGGAACAGACTGTATACCATTTACCCACAAAAACACGGGCAGCAGAATAATGGAGTGGTGACAAGAAGTAGGGGGACGAAGGGAATATCAGAACGAATTAAGAGAGCAGTAGAGTTATGGGCCCCAGCAATAGCTGGGGGGGGGAGAGAAAAAAAGGAATAACCAAAAAAGAAAGTGACCAGGACGAGCACCAAGCATTGGTTCCTGGATACAAACACAATGTGGTGAAAACTGAGTAATTAGAAGTTGGAGTTCATGGAAGTTGGTATAAAATCTTCGAATATTCCACTGAAGAATAGACATTATCAAAGAGAAAGGAGAGTAGCAGAGAACATGCAAGAAATAAAGATAAAGAACACTGTTTATTAAAGAATCTTAGGATCAGGGTCAGCAAAATCAGGGTTAGGGGGCATGGGTAAACTTTGTAAGGAGAGAGGGAAGGGAGCGAGAGAACAGACCAGAGGCAGACTGACGGGGTCCGGAGGAAGAGGAGACATCTGACAGGGGGAGGCAAGGACAGCTGGAGGAGGGGGGGAGAGAAATCAGGGAGTGCACCTCATCAAGGGCAGCAACCGAGAGGGAATCGGGGGTGGAAGAAACCTCCATATCTGGGATAGGGGTCCGACCACTGAAATGGGAGGGGACGTAGTGACAGAGTCAGAGGGAGGGGGCGAGGAAGAGAGCGAAACCTTCTTACCCGCTGGAGAGGAAGGAGGAGAGGAGCCAGGCTTACGTTTATGACTCAAAGACACAGGCGTTCCAGTAACAACGTATCGGGCGACACTCAATGGTCTCAGCAGGAGAAGAGGAATGGGAGCGAACAACACGACGATTGTTGGGAGGATGATGAATATCAGCCCGGACAGACAGGTGGCATGGAGGGTCAAGAGACTGGGGGGGAGGGCCGGGAAGAATGAGTGGGGGAGATGGGGAAGAAGATATGGAGGACTGGGTAGGAAGGGTGAAACCCCAGATGGAGAACCAGGAGGTAGGCCTTCCGGGACAGGAAGCAAAGGAATAGGGGAGGAGGTGGTGGGTGTGGTCGGGTTTAAGGCCTGGAAACGGTTGTGAGACTGAGGAAGGTGGGTAGGACAAGGAGAGGTAGAACGCAACACGCGAGCGTAGGATACGCCCGCGAAAGGGGCGAGACGATGAACTTGGCATCTCGCTTCAGGAAGAGACAGACGATCATGGTGCTACAAGTTGAGGACGGCTTTCTCGAGTTTGTAGTGTATACACGAGCGTGAGAAGGTAAGGTGGGACTCTGCAATTAAGGCAGCGAGCCTGGGGAGAAGTTCACTCGGACTTAGAATGACTATCGTCCCCACACATGGGGCATAGATACACAGTACTGGTGCATTTGAGGACACCGTGCCCGAACTTCCAACACTTATTGCAAAGTCTAGGAGAGGGAATGTACTCCTGAACGGAGCATCTGGTACCAGTAAGAATAATAGAGGGCGGAAGGGCCCTACTATCAAAGGTGATTTTTACAACTCGAAAGGGCTGACGGCGATGACCACGAGGGGGTCGAGTAAATGTGTCCACTTGGAGGACAGAATGGCCTTGGGCTTCGAGGATATGTTTAATATTCTCATGGCAATCTTTGAGGTCCCGAACACCAGTTGCAACATGGTGTGGGAGGAGAACTGTGCCAACACTGGCATTTAACCGAGAGTTTTTTTTAGACCCGAACAAGGGGTCTCTCCAATGCAGGACAAAGCGGCTAAGCGAGTAGCAGCATCCTAAGAAGGAGCAGCGACGACACGCGTACCATGACTGTTGGAGTGAAAAGACTCAGAGGCATCTATTGAATCAACAAGGTGTTTATGGAGGGAGAAATCACCAGGCGGAGTAGAATCCAGATGGTGGAGATCAAAGTATTTAGCCCACGTAGCGGGACCAAACAAGGCGTTGTAAATATTATTATGGGAAGGGATTATGCGAGTGTGGCCATGGCGAGGACGGCGTTGAGAATCCCCAGATAGAGGGAGTAAAAGGCGCAGTAGTCACAATGAGAGATAAAGCCGTGCCAGGGGACGAGGTGGTCACCACGGGGGGCTGGAAACTCGACCCTACCGTAGAGGAGAGAGGAGAGCTGAGGGGAGTAGTCATGGGGTCAGGGCGCAACGCAGCAGGGGCTACAGGGCCTGGTCTTCCAACACAGTCCGACTTTCTGGGTTTGGTCGCCCACCACACGAGTCTGAGAAGGTACAAGGGAAACATTATCTGCCATGAAAACGAGGAAAAACTTTCATTCACGAATGTGCCCCCACACCCACCATGGAGCCACAATTAGAGGCAGGACACCCAACAAAATGCTATCACAGATCTTGTCGGGGCCCCCTAGGGGTGCGTCGTGAGTAAACGCCACCTTAAGAACCTTGAGTCCGTCGAGAGTGGGTTCAGTGACGAAAGGAGGATTAACAATAAAAGGTTCCCCTCGCTCACGACGTTGGGTATACAGTTCTACAGGTGCAAGAGTATGCCTCCTCAAACATCCAGGCGTCAAAATATAAGTAGTCCAAAGGAATAACCAAAACAAGCAAAAGGTCGGCACGAAATGACAAGCAGATAGGAGAAGAGGGGGGAGAAAAACGAAACAGAAGGAAAAGGAAAAGGGATCAAGCAAAATTTGTGAGGACAGCAGCAGGAGCACAAGGCTACAAAAGGACAGGGGACCGCCCTAAGGAGCATCACACTCCGGCAGCCGCCCACCAAGCCCCTCCACGGCAGCAACGAGCTGGACAGGGAGGGGATGGCTGGCTGAAGACAGTCTGGTTGTGGTAGTGGAACTTGCAAATTCTCCGGATCTCTGTCTGTGGCAGCAATGAAGTGTTGCAGACAGCTATGCTGGAGCCTGATGTGATCTTAGTGACCAAGTTAAGTTTGCAATATGTGAGTATTGAATGTAAGAATAACCGGGTGTGGAGCGCTGTAGTAATCATTCAGTATTAGGGACTTGGGCGGAAGTTACGAGTGTAGGTGGTGACTGCTGAAGTCAAGTGGTTTATGGGTATTGGGAGTTTATTTAACTAATTAGAATATGTTAATATATTATTATTTGTCAGAGTCTTTTCTTTGTAATTAAATGAGAAAACCAGACGGCCTTTAAATACCTTCCATATGTTCCCTCATTGTGTTCCTGTACAAATCTAGTGGTACACCTCAAGGGTCTGGTGTGTGTAGAAGAACACGGAGGTAGAAACGGTTGCTGTGGCAAGGTGTCATGTGTTGTGTAATCGCTGTGTTCAGAATGAATTGGGGTTCAGCGTCACGACAACAGCGGACAGCCCGAGCACAGTCCACATTCCACAGGGAACGCACTTCCGCATTCCCCGAGAGGAAGAGCGAGGAATACAACAGAGAACAGCGTCAAAGACAGTGTCATTAAAAAGGAGGAGATTGCGAGGGAGAGGCAGAATGGAGAGGTCGGAAATAGTAGCACGGAGAGTAAAGAGGCGCCAGTGAGCCTCGGCAAACCGCCACCTAGGGAAGGAGGGAGGAGGGTGAGAAGAGAAAAGGTAACAAGGATAGGAAAATGGTTACTGCCATGGAGGTCATCAAGAACCCGCCACTCAAAATCTAAGTAAAGGGATGACGAGCACAGAGAAAGATCGAGACAGGAAAGGAAGCAAGTCCGAGAGTCCAAATGAGTGGGCCCAGCAGAATTCAGAAGAGACAGGGAAGGAGAGAGGATGAAAGGTTCAAGGAGGTGACCCCGGGTGTTTGTCAGCACATCACCCCAAGGGGCATGACGTCAGTTAAAATCACCCAGCAGGAGGAAACGCTTCGGTAAGGAGTCTAGATGTTTAAGATCGGGAAGAGAAAGTAGTATAGGGGGGGGGGAAGAGATAAATGGAACAAACCGTGTACCATTTAGGCACAAAGACATGGGCAGCAGAACAGTGGAGAGGCCATGAAAAAATTTAGGGGACAAAGGGAACATCAGAGAGAATCAAGAGAGCAGAAGAGTTATGGGCCCCAGCAACAGCGAGGGGAGGGGGGGGGGAGAAGAGAAAAGAGAAGAGTAGCCACTGAAGCGACATAGACGAGGACCAAGCATCGGCTCCTGGAAACAGACACAAAGGGGGCGAAAACTGAAATTAGAAGTTGGAGGTCAAGGAAATTGGCGTAATATCCACGGATGTTCCACTGAAGAGTTGACATCGACAAAAAGAGAAAGGTTAGGAACAGAGAACAAACAAGAAAATAAGGTGAAAAAGGAACACAGCATGTTAAAGAAGTAAGTAAGTAAGTAATTATCAAAAGAAGGCACCAAACCGGGAAGGCTATGTAGCACCATCAAATGTGCGGAATAATCAGAGGGCGCTAAATATCACCAAGGATGCCAATACGAGAACAAAAACGCACAAGGCGAACGATATCAAAAGTATCCGAGCCACCAAGAACTGCACTGAGGGACAGGCGACCGCGAGGGGCGGTCGGAAAGCAAGACACATGCTCGTCCTGGAAGTCAGGACATTCAAGAAGGACATGCACGACCGAAAGAGGGACAATGCAACTAGGACAATAAGGAGCAGGGCGGCGCTCCATCAAGTGACCATGGGTTAAGCGAGTATGGCCAATACGCGACCTCGCCAGAGCTGTTTCCCATCGCCGGTTACAGTGGCAGGAGGATGGCCACGAGGAAAAGACATTTAAGAGTACGAAGTTTTTTTACCAGTAACAGACGACTAAGAAGCCTGCCAACGGGTAAGGATGGAGGAATGAATAACCGGGTAAAAGTCGGAATATGGAATACCTTTACGAGAGATGGGACAAGAGCCGACAGCTTCCTTGGCGGCAGCATCCGCACGCTCATTTAAAGACACCAATATGGCTAGGAACCCAACAAAACTCAACCGACTTAAATTTACTATGAACAAGAAGCAGCCAATGCTGGATCTCGACAACTACTGGATGAACCAGATTAAAAGACCCGAGAACCATGAGGGCACTACGCGAGTCAACAACTACAAAGGAGGACTGACAACGAGAAAGCAGGAGACGAAGAGCATAGAGATTTGCATAAAGCTCCGCTGTAAAGATGCTAGTCTCCGGAGGTAAGCGAAACATAAGTGTGACCAGGAAAAACAACAGAGTAGCCAACACCGTCTGCAGACTTAGACCCATCGGTGAAGACAGAAACGGAGCAGGAGTGAGAAGAAAAGTGCTCAAGGAAAAGGCATTTTAGAACCGTAGGAGGGGTAAAAGCTTTAGTGATGCGGGTCAAGGATGTACAAAACTGCGGAAGGGGGACTCTCCACGGGGGCAAAGAAGGAACACGAGTAGAAACATTAGAAACACGAATGGAAAGAGAATCTTGTAAGCGATTTAACCGGACACAAAGAGGGAGGTGGTGAAAAGGAACAGGAACCGCAGGAGGGGTAAAAGTTAAAGCACGACAGAGGCGAGAGGAAGGATGTTGTAAGGACCGTGCAAGATAGCGAAGACAGAAGCGTTCACGGCGGTCTTGGAGAGACAGGAAGCCAATGTCAACATACAAGCTAAGGACGGGAGTCGAACGAAAGGCACCAGAACTGAGGCACAACCCAGTATGGTGCAAAGCATCAAGACGAAGAGTAGAAGGAGAAGCAGATGAGTAAGCAGGGCAACCATAATCGAGCTTAGACAGGACGAGAGAGGAATGTAAAGCAAAGAGTGCGCGCCTATCCGCTCCCCAAGAAGCATGGGACAATACCCGAAGGAGGGTAAGGGCCTTAGAGCACTCAACACGGAGGTAAGAGATATGGGGAGACCAAGACAAACGAGTGTCAAGGAATAACCCCAAAAGCTTCGCGGAATCTTTGTATTCAAGGGGATGAGCATAAAGTGACAAAGAGGGACGAAGAACAACCCGTTTCCGCGTAAAAGTCATGGCACAAGTCTTAGAAGTAGAGAACTTGAAGCCATGATCGGTGGCCCGCCAGGGGAAGGAGTCAGAGGCCAAAGGAGGAGCAAAGTCGGGGCCCAATGCAGCAGAGGTTACAGAGCCCGGTCTTCCAAGACAGGCCGACTTGGGGGCTTGGTCGCCCACCCCACGAGCCTGAGAGGGTAAACAAAAGCATTCAACGACATAGGTACATAGTGATAAATTCATCCACGAACGTGCCCCCATACCCACCATGGAGCCACAATTAGAGGCAGGACACCCAAAAGGAAGCCATCACCGATCATGCCGGGGCCCCCTAGGGGTGCGTCGTGAGTATACGCCCCCTTAAGAACCGTCAGTCCGGCGAGATCGGGTTCAGTGACGAAAGGGGGATTGACAATAAGCAAGTAATTATCAAAAGAAGGCACCAAACCGGGAAGGCTATGTAGCACCATCAAATACGCAAAATAATCAGAGGGCGCTAAATATCACCAAGGATGCCAATACGAGAATAAAAACGCATAAGGCGAATGATATCAAAAGTATCCGAGTCACCAAGAATCCTATCGAGGGACAGGTGACCGCGAGGGGCGGTCGGAAAGCAAGACACACGCTCGTCCTGGAAGTCAGGACATTCAAGAAGGACATGCACGACCGTAAGAGGGACAATGCAACTAGGACAATAAGGAGCAGGGCGGCGCTCCATCAAGTGACCATGGGTTAAGCGAGTATGGCCAATATGCGACCTCGCCAGGTCGGGAGAAACCGGGAGAAAAACGAAACAGAAGGAAAAGGAACAGATGCCCAGCAGAATTGGAGAGGACGGCAGCAGGAGCAAGAGGCTAGAAAAGGACAGAGGACTGTCCCAAGGAGCATCACACTCCGGCAGCCGTCCACGAAGCCCCCTCACGACGCCAACGGGCCGGATGGGGAGGGGGCACCTAATAGGAAGCTATTGCCTAGCATGCTGGGGCCTCCTAGGGGTGCGTCGTGAGCATACGCCCCACAAACGCCACCTTAAGAACCGTTAGTCTGTCGAGAGCGGGTTCAGCGACGGAAGGGGGATTGACTATAAAAGGTTCCCCTCACTCGAGACGTCGGGTACTACAGTTCTACGGGTGCAAGAGTATGCCTCCTCAAGCACCCAGGCTTCTAAGTAGAATTAGTCCAAAGGAATAACCAAAATAAGCAAAAGGTCGGTAAGAAAAGACAAGCAGATAGGAGAAGAGGGGGGGGGGGAGAAATACGAAACAAAAAAGGAAAAGGAAAAGCGATCCAGCACCATTAGAAGACAGCAGCAGGAGTGCAAGGCCACCAAAGGACAGGACTGTCCCACAGAGCATCACACTCCAGCAGCTGTCCACCAAGCTCCCCTCACGGCGCCAACGGGCCGGAAGGGGAGGGGGGACCCCCAGCAAATAAAGCGCGTTTGTTTTAAAGGATCCACTTGTGCTGGATACGCTCAACCCTTTCATCTACCACCGAAGAATACACGGGTCTCTGCAAAGTGGATGCACAGGGTTGCAGTACACTTTTGCACCGTCACAACAGGAAGAGCGAGGGAGTCACTCATTACTGAAGACTGAACACCGAGCCACTGACAATGTTAAGTTACCACCTATTGAAGGTAGGATGGCTGTAGGAATTAAGTGAAGAGATATGCAGTTAAAGAACTGCAGAAAGTATAACACTTTTCCAGAAAAATGGTCAAATTTAATGAGCATATTAATTTTAATTTTCGATTAACTTTTTTTTTAAATTTACTGTATTAAGAGGTCCAGCAGACCACCACGTTCCCCCCCCCCCCACCCTCGTGCATCTGCACCCAAGTCATATAGTCAGTGATGAAAGTATCCTCTTAAGACTTATTTACCAGGTAGTCAACCTTCGAGTATCAGTTTTATAGATAGCCTAAGAAGGCTGCCATTAAAGCTTTAAGTACCTTATATAATTTAGTCTTACATTAATAGTCAGTTTTCTCCTTTAGCACTGTGGCTGTTACGTTTTCACGACTTTCCTGCGACGCGTTACTTGGGATCACTGACCATCTCTATGGTTCGAGTTGCCGAATATTTAGTTTGTTTACTAGACATCCCGCCCAGGAAATATTTCCATGTATAACACGCACTATCGGAACCATTAGAATACAGCTTATAAGTATCTACTCCATCTTACCAACTGCTTAACAAATTTTTGAACAGGCAAACAGACATTACTGTGGACACAAAGTTACCTATTAAAAAGAACAATTCTTGAATAAAGTTTAATAGACCATACAGACCGATAATGTTAAATATGTTTAATATTACGTTCTTTAAAAATCTTAGAACGGATGAAGGTGCTAGAGCTGTCTATAACCGTAGCGGGATCCGGGGACGAGGACCGTGTCGGTGACTGTGCGGTAGTCTGTGAACACTGTGCTCTTAGTATTCATGTTTGTTCTCACCAACGTTGTCGTGTACGACAGCCTGTGGGGAGTAAATTGGACAATTAATAGTTATTCTTTCAAGTAATGAAGAGACTGGCAGTTACAGTACAATACTGTAGATCTGGCATCGAACTTACACTTGGGTAGCAGTAGTTGTGTAGGTAGTCTGCATGATTACGTACGAGGTGTGGGCGATTGTCACGTAGTCTAAAGACCTTTCAGTCACAATCCTGAAGTCCGACTGCACGTACGTGACCGTTAGTGTCGAAGGTCTGACAACTACCGTTGTCTGGAGGGCTACGCGGTCATCCACCGGCGTCTGTGCCACCTGTGAAAGAATACTTAAACTAGTCGAAGGTCAGCGTCCAGACCATCGTTTATCACAATACATACCAAGTACTCACCGCGCGTGTTCCAGTGGTTACAGTCCTGATGGTGAGGGAAGTGAGGGTGACAGCCACACTCTGGAAAGCCTGATCAGTGAGGGTGACGAAGCGGTCGATGGTGAAGAGCTGGGTGACAGTGGGGTTAAATAGTGCATCCACTCTGCTCACTTGAGGACTGCCGTACCTTGCACCAGCGTAAGGAGCCGGACCGCTGCTGCCAGAGGTAGCTCGAGGCCCGCTGCTAACTTGTCCAGCCCTGTCACCGCTGCCTACTCCTTGGCCAGAACTGCCAACTGGACCGCCGCCGATGCCTTGGCCGAGGTTAATACCCACTCCTTGACCGCTGCCAAGGCCTAATCCAGCACCCAAAAGTGGACCGCTGTCGACGCCCGGGCCGCCACCTACAACTGGACCGCTGCCTAGTTTTAGATTAGATTAGATGTTTATTCAGGTAAGGTATATACATACAAGTGATGTTACATTAATGGATTGATATATAGATAGATCTAGTACATACAATGCCTAAAGCCACTATTACGCAATGCGTTTCGGGCAAGAAGAGTTGACCCGATGACCCCTGAGAGCTGGTAGTAGCCGTACCTTTGGTCTGACTGCCATAACCAGAGCCAGGCTGATGGGTTAGAGGAAGGCGAACCATTTAAAAGGTACATGTAAATACGCCATTGCAAGTCTTAAAATTACAAAGAAATCACAGGTCTAGGAGCTGCGTACAGGCACTGCTGCGCCGTAGTGGCTATACAAGTCTTATAGTACAGTAAAGTAAACCAAAAGACCGCTCCAAAAATTTAACAAAATCTACACATTTATAAAAGTATGCGCTAGATGTTACATACCTGTAAGGTTAAATTTAAGCAGTACCAAATAGTTGGTTGTAAAAGCCAATTGTTCATCTTCCACCCATAGTGAATGATGGAAACAATTCATTAGACTCGTTACAAGCCTTAATGTGACCCTTTTCCACTGAGCATTCATGGTCGAGAAGGGCCTTAACCATTGGTATAATTTTCTAATGTTTTTTTAAAATTTTACTACAGTAAAAGGGTTATGATAATGCTATGATATGACTAAACTTTTTAGTGGTACTAGTACCTTATTATTTAGGAATGAGAGATTTATTACATAATATGAACCAACAAAACAATTTAGTCTTAAAATTCATTAGGAATATTGTATACCAATATCTATATAACAAAGTTAAAATTGTTTAGGCTGCGACTACGCTAGCACGACATTCGTGACTTGTATGGACCCCCCACCCCGCGATTTAGGCAAATTAAAATCTAATTTTCGTAAGCAAAATTGGAAGGCGACTTTTACTCACGGTAGGAAGTTGTGCGACGACTAGATTTTGAGATGTTACCAGGGTCGTCCATATTAATAGTACCCAGGAACAGGAACACATCTGAGATAAGAAGGAAAAGTTGCTGCATGAAAGTTAAATCAATAAAATCATCTGATGCGGTACAAGTTTGATCAAGAAGTACTGGAGGTTATAATTTACCTTTAAGAGTGTAAAAAGACAGACGATCAATTAAAGTGAACACTATTTAGTTTACCTCCAATTATCACGTGTTAATTAAACTTAAGCTTTCATTTCTTATAGCTTTTTAAGTATATTTGAACAAATTATCTGTGGGAGAGTATACTGAGAATATAAGAGGATTAAACACAAACCACCCAGATACCACCTTCATTGTGGAAGAAAAGTAAAACACCAACTAACGTCACACAACACCGGTTCCATAACATTCATGGATTTAAACAAATAGCAATAACTATCCTTTTATACACAAACCTTGAAGCACGGAGAGAATATTTTCACCTCAAAAAGTTGGGGATTGAATGACAAATGCAGGAAAGTGGCCCGACTCGTTGCCTTCCCCACACACTATAAACATACGCACTAACAAGAGACTATGGAAGAAGGATAGGAAAGCTCTATAAAATATATAGATCATGTAACACCCAACCCAACGCTCGCCCGGCCTAATAGTGCCATCTATTGACGAGTGCGCCAACTACAGGAGAAAGTGGTACTATTGCATTCCCCTTCCCTCTAACATTACATCCTTGACTTTCTTTATTTATTGGAAAAGATCTCCTCTGCTTTTCATCGGGGGTATTCTGCACATCCTGCCATGTCTTCTGGTCTCATGTGATGTTATTTCTGTGTGCAGGTTTGGGACCAGCCCCTCTAATATTTTCCACGTGTAAATTATTATGTACCTCTCCCGCCTGCGCTCAAGGGAGTACAGTTTTAGGCTCTTTAGTCGGTCCCAATAGTTTAGATGTTTTACTGAGTGGATTCTAGCAGTAAAGGATCTCTGCACGCTCTCCAGGTCAGCAATTTCTCCAGCTTTGAAAGGTGCTGTCATTGTGCAGCAGTACTCTACTCTAGAGAGCACAAGCGTTTTGAAAAGTATCATCATCGGTATAGCATCTCTAGTGTGAAAAGTTCTTGTTATCCAACCTGTCATTTTTCTTGCAGTTGTGACGGCTACTTTATTGTGTTCTTTAAAGGTAAGGTCTTCCGACATGAGTATACCCAGATCCTTTACATTGCCTTTTCGTTCTATGTTATGATTTGCCTGAGTTTTGTACGTGGTTTCCGTTTTTATATTTTCATTTTTTCCATAGCGCATGAGCTGGAACTTATCTTCGTTAAACACCATATTATTGTCCGTGACAAAAAACAAAAAAAAAAGTCTCGCGGGACTCCAGAACCTGTCGTAAACAGGTTTGTCTGCCGTAAGACCTGCTTGCAAAACCATTACTGATCTCTTGAATATCTTCATCTGTGTTTGAATACATCATTTTCCCTCCCGTGCTGTTATAGATCAAGTTATTTGAGCTTAGAGAAAATGTTTGTTAAATATGACAGCTAACCACTTAGGGTTAGTGGTATTATTAATGGTAGCGGGTCTACAGTACAGGATAACACATCGCGTCAGAAATGAAAGCCGGGAGATCCCCAGCTGGATATTTGGGATGAATAAGGAACTAATGTCGCCAAGATATGGATTACTGGCAAGCATTTCCAGTCCAACTATGCAAAAATCGATGCTGTATGAATTGTGTGTTTGGGGAAATTTTCAGGCAGAATATCATCAGAATCTGTTGATGCAGAATGTTGAGGTGTGCAAATATATACATCGTCATGGTATGATTAGTTTTTAATGGGTCTGTTGATAGATGTCTCATCATCATCCTGATTTTGTGATATATTGTGCCTTTACAATATATCATCTTTCAGATTCTTAGCAAAATGTCACTCACTTTATACCTATAATGTAAATTTCAATTTAGACTCTTATGCACCTGTATAAGAGTCTAAATTGTATACACCTTCAGTTAAGTGTAGTCAGCATTTAAATGATTTGGAGAAGTTGTTACCAATTAAGTTTCTGATTTAGATAATGACAATGTCTACTGCTTTTCTGTCATTGTGACTCATGTAATTAATGTACTGTTCGTTTTATGTATATTTTCCCAGTTATAAATGAGCAAACATTTATGAGTACATGTTTTTATTATTACTGTCAGGGATACGTGTGATCGTTTTCTGCCCACTTTTCATCAAGAACTGTACTCACTATATTCAGATTGGCTGGAAGGATAGGTTTTCTCCCTAGTAATACATCGCTTTCTATTTTGCTAAGCGACAAACAACTACATAGGTTGCCAGTTACCCTTTATCTTTAAGGTGATTGGTTTACTTAGAAATATAATTGAAAAATGCATTTGGTCTTTTCTTCTCTGAAAATTTTCCACAGGTTTTCCAATGAGCTCAGCAAGCTTTGTCTTAAGGTGGGACTTGAATTTTGATGGTTTCAAGCTTGATAGCTGCAAGAACTTCACTGCAAATAACACTGGGGCCTGGATTCTCGTTTTTCCATTCGCACTTAATAAAGCTATACTTCAAAAATTCTTCGCTTTGTTGCCTCCACAAATTTTTTTTCTTGGCAAGGAGTTCAGAAGAGGATGCAGACACAGATGCCTCACCCAAAATCGTCACATTTTCACCTGCAAGTTTGTCTGTCTGTCTGTCTGTCTGTCTGTCTGTCTGTCTGTCTGTCTGTCTGTCTGTCTGTCTGTCTTTCTCTGTTGTACAAGGAGGCGTTAATGACTGAGATCCATTAATACAGCGATTAATGATACATTTTTTTCAGGGTTAAGGCATAATCTTTAATGTAACTTAAAAAATGATCACTTTATACTTTGGAAGTTCGTAAACAACAAAACTCATACCTGCTTGATGGGGTTCTGGTAGTTCTTTTACTCCCCAAGGCAGGCTTGACTCGAGAGAGTTTCGTCCACCAGGCCGTTGTTTGGAGTGGCCCACAGGTCCACATATCCCCCTCAGCCCTGTTAGTCCGGCACTCCATGAAGAAAACTATATTGTTTTCTCTTGAAGATGTGGCACCGTTGTTCCGGCCATATTTATTTTGCTCGCTGGGAGGATGTTGAGCATCCAAAGACCTCTGATGTTTATACAGTTTTCTCTGATTGAGCCTATGGCACCCCCTGTTCTTTACTGGTTCTATTTTACATTTTATTCCATATCGTTCACTCCAGTATGTTGTTAATTACTGTTTAGTTATGGGACCTGGACCCCTCCAATGTTTTCCACATATATATTATTTGATATCTCTCTTCTCACCATTCTAGTGTGTACATTTGGAGAGCTTTGAGACGTTCCCAATAATTTAGGTGCTTTATCGCGTCTATCTATGCCGTATAAGTTCAATATATTCACTCTATTTCAGCCATCTCACCGGCTCTGAAGGGGAAGTGAGTACTGAGCAGTACTCAAAACGGTACAGAACACGTAATTTGAAGAAAACAACCATTCTGATGTGATCCCTGGATTTGAAAGTTCTCGTAATCCATCCTATAATTTTTTTTGGCTGACGCAATATTTGCTTGGTTATGCTCCTTAAACGTTAGGTTGTCAGACATCATTATTCCCAAATCCTTTACATGCTGTTTTCCTACCATGGGCATATTTGATTGTTTTGTACCCTGAACAAATACACAAGGGCCGTGACGAGGATTCGAACCTACATCCGAGAGCATCCCAGACGCTGCCTTTACCGACTGAGGTTACCGATGTTCTCGGACGTAGGTTCGAATCCTCGTCACGGCCCTTGTGGCTTTGTTCATTTAATGCATCAAGCTATTATGATTTCTGTGTATAGTGTTTTGTACCCTGTATTATGTTTAAGGTCCTTATTTTTACCGTACCTGATTTCCTGGAATTTATCACTGTTAAACATCATGTTATTGTCTGCTGCCCAGTCGAAAACTTTATTAACATTAGCTTGTAGTTTTTCAATGTATTCAACAGAGGTAATTTTCATGCTGATTTTTGTGTCATCTGCAAAGGATGATACGAATCTGTGACTTGTATTTGCATCTATGTCTGAAGTGAGAATAAGGAAAAGCAGTGGTGCAAGGACTGAACCCTGAGGCACAGAGCTTTTAACTGCGCTTGGACTCGATTTTATATGGTTGACTCTTACTCTTTGTGTTCTGTTCGACAGAAAACTGAGTATCCAGCGTCCTACTTTACCAGTTATTCCAACTGACCTCATTTTATGTGCTATCAGTCCATAGTCACATTTATCAAAAGCCTTTGCAAAGTCCGTGTATACCACATCTGCATTCTGTTTTCTTTTAATTCCTCAAGGATTTTTTCGTAATGGTCAAGTAGCTGTGAGAACCATGATCTTCCCGGTCTAAATCCATGTTGGCCTGGGTTGTGGAGGTCATTGGTTTCCATGAAACTAGTGATCTGACTCCGGGTCACCCTCTTAAATGCCTTTATTATTTGGGACGTTAGTGCAACTGGTCTATAATTCTTTGCCAAGTGCATTGCTCCCTCCCTTGTGTAGAGGGGCATTGTATGGTGATTCAGGCGCATCTGGTATTTCCCCCGTGCCCAAGCTCTTCCTCTGCACAATACTGAGTGCCTACGCTACTGACACCTTGCATTTTATTATAAAAATATAATTCCATGAGGATTGAGTGCATGGGCATGTTGTCAATTTCCTTTTCAAAATCTGTCATGCACGTGTTAATATCAGTTTATTTACAGGGGTTTGAAAATTACGCATAAAGAAGTTGTCCAGATCTTCCACTTTCATGCTGTTTTTTGGAATGCTAAACATGTCCTCAAAGTTTTTTTTTTAGGATTTCGCTGATTTCTTTGTCATCCTCTGTGTATGAACCCTCACTTGTACATAATAGGTCCAATACTGGCAGTGGTTTTTGCTTTTAATTTAGCATATGTGAAGAAATATTTTTGGTTTTTCTTTATTTCTTCAATTGCTTTCTGTTCTAGTTGACTCTCTTCAATTTGATATAAATGCTTCAGTCTCCATTCGATTTCTAAAATTTCCCTGTTTAAATTATTCTTTCTTTGTTTGGAAAGTCGTGTCTGCTTAAGCATTTCCGTTATTTTTTTCTTCTTTTGTAGTGTCATCTGCGTTATCTTTCTACGTTCGACCTCGTTCTGGCTTTCCTCATAGGCACATGCTTTAGAAAGACTTCATATGCTTCAGAAGTTCATTTTTTTTTCTTTGTGTAGGATTTTTATTACTTAGAACAGTTTCCCATTTAATGTTTGTAAGGTCCCTGTTTATTTTCTCCCAGTTTATCCTTTTATTATTAAAATTGAATTTAATGAATAACCTCTCTCGTTTGTTGTTTCTCTTAGGCCTATTACCGAGATTAATGTTAGTTTGCACTTCAATGATCTTGTGGTCCGAGCATGTAGTGTCTGGGATTGTAATATCTATGATTAGCTCATCATTGTTCGTGAATATCAGGTCCAGCGCAATTTCGTTCTTGGTTGGTTCTGTAATCTCCTGATTGAGAGAGAATTTGTCACAGAATCTCTGTAGTTCTCTGTCCTGTGGTTGGTTATTTCCAGGTTGATTTCCTGCTATAATGTTATTGTTTACTAGTCTCCATTTTAAACTGGGTATATTGAAGTCTCCAAAAATAATAATATCTGGTACTGGATTTGTTAGGTAATCAAGAATTGTCTCTATTTTGTGAATCTCCTTAGTGAATTCCTCAACTGTTTCAACTGGCTGTTTGTGTATAAGAATAATAAATAGATTTTTATTTTCATGTTCATTTCAAAGACGTTGGTGTGGTGAACGTCCTCGTTGTCCAGTACGTGTATGAATCACGTTTTGCCTGCCTCCCCTCGCTCTCGTTCATTAAACCTCTGTTGATGTTTTTTTTAACAATGCCAAGGTTTTTTACCTTGTGATGATTTCGAGGCTCAACGTCGCCGCGGCCCGGTCATCGACCAGGCCTCCTCCAGGTTCTTTATTATTAGTGGTTTTATTTTATAGTTTAACAATTATATTTTTTATGATAAGGGAAATAATAATATTATATGTATTCATACCTCAAATTCTCATTTATTCTATCAGCCTGTCCTCAGGGAGGAGATCCCTCTCAAGGCAATAAATTGGGAACAATTTAAAATTTGTGCTATTATCTACTCATTATCTATGTATAGGTTTAATTAAGGTTACTTTAGACTAAAAGTGGGTTCGGTTAGGTTAGGTTTCATTACGTTTAGTTACGTTAATATTATAAATTATTGAGGATAATGTGATATATATATAATTCGGTAACTGTTTGAGTGTACAGGCAAATTCTGTTTACAGAAAATTAAATTTTTCAAAGAAAACATTTTCAGCATACATTTTTTATATTCTAAACCAACGATTTATATTACATGAAAATTATAACTTGAGAATAATCTATTCAGGACGAAGGCTTACATGTAGACTATTAATGTATCTGTAATATGCTTCCAGACTATTACAAATATCTAGATAACTATCCAGGTGGTTTTAAGAGGGATTTGGTTTATCATGGTATTGGATTTGGCCTGAGGACGGGAGGTATTTTATTCTCAGTAATTAGTGGGGACCCGCACCTTGAAAAGCCCTCTTTAAGACGACGAAGCTGAGAGAGCATATACTGACATAATTATTCATACTTTATGTTCTTCAAAATCTGTAGATCATTAATAAAAATCACATCTATGTTATAAATTTTTATGAAAGACTTGTTAACCTAATATATTTAATTGTATTAAAGGAAGGGAGTACCACCTCTGGCTGGAAGAAGAGAACCCCTTAGCCTCGGAGGAAACCACACATAACGCATTAGAGGGAATGTTTAGGTCCCCTCCAATACAGTTTATATGTGCTTTTCTCCTACCACCCCTTCCTTTTGTTTTTTTTTTGTGCTTTATTTTATATATAAAGGTTACAAGATATACATTGGTTAATACATTTAGTGTTTAAAGGTTATGGATCTCTTGAAGCTCCTCCGTTTCCAGACAGAAACCGAGGATGCAGCAGGCGTTCCCTCTGGATCGCTGCACTGAGGCGCTGAAACAAGAAACTGGCAGTCCTTAAGTCTCTGGTGACGTCAATGATCCTGGAGCCCAATTCTTTGAGAAATCTCATGGCACTCTTACCCCTGGGGCCATACGTCTCAGATGCAATGGGAACGTATGTGTATTGGCCTTCAAATCGCCTGTAATTGACTGATTTTACTGTTTCTTTGTGGTTGGCCGCCCCGCCTGCTTGATCAGCACAGAAGTGTAAATAGGTGTCAGCCAGGGTGGATACACATGTATAGTCCCACACCAACTGTTTGTCCCTTTTCCAGGGGTATATAGTGATGCAATCAGTGCGAAGGGCAGGGTCATCTGTGTTTTGGTCCCCTGGGATGCGAGGTTCTCTCTCCCTACTAGGGACTGAGCTGAGACAAGGCTCCTCTTGATGATGTCATTGACTTCGTTGTGTCTTGCATGCCAGCCCTTTGTGCTTCCGTAATGCAACCTATGCAGTCCATATTGGTCTGCTTCCACCTTGTTTCAAATACACTTGTATTCAGTGTGAATTGGGGCACCAAGGTGGAGGGCCACTGCTACACGAAAGGATTCTGGATCTAGACTCGTGCCATTGCCGACAAGGGTACTGCCAGGAGGAAGTCTCCTGCATTGGGGAACGCACTTTCTGAGGAGGGCTTTCTCCTTGTCTGATGTTGCGGCATGGAGCATGGCATCAGCAATAATTTTCCACAAGTGGATGGTCCCCGCTGGACTGATTGTGTTTTTTGATGGATCTATGATGGGTGCTAGGGCTGCAAGAGCATCCCACTGATTTGAACATTCAGTGAAAGCAGGATTGCGTATTCCTGCTAAATGACTCAGGGGTTCAGGTAGGATATCTCATACAAGGTCGTGCAATGCATGGGAGAAGGAAAGAGAGGCTAGTAGAGCAATCTGAGAGACTGTGCGGACACCAAGGCCGCCGAGTCTAAAAGAGAGGGTTGCTTGCTCCCACTGATAGTCATCCAATGGAAGGTTCAGGAATTTCACCAGCATGGACCTCAGAAGCGTGACATGCACATTTAATTTAGCACTGCTGTAGGATGGAGAACACCTCAAAAAATAAGTCAACTTAGGGAGAGATTGACATCTTGTGAGGAGGAGAAGAGCATCATGGGCATCAATCTTGTCACTCCTATCCAGCATTTTCCTTTGATCTTTGATTTTTGCATCCAGGACTTCCTCGATTGCTTGCGAGCCAATGGGGGCTCTCAGGAGGGTCTAGTCAGGTGGCTCGACAACGAGAATATCTGGAAGAACATTTTTTATTTGGCCAATGATGTTTTGAATGCGGGAGACTATTTCTCATTTGGATTCATTGAGAATGTGGCCCAGTGCTGCTCCTTGCTCCTCCTTATATCCTCCAAAATGGTATCCGGGGGTGCTGGCAAGAATGCCATCATTCAGGTACCAGATGCTTGCTTGTCAGACTATCAGTGACCTCTTTGATAGCTAAACAAAAAAGGAGATCATCTTGTTGGACACCTTCACAGGAGTCTATTTCATGCTCCCCAAAAAGAAACTTAGAGTCCCAATGTAGCACGATCGGATGAATGGGTAAAGGGAAAGGAAATGGTTGTGTACAGCCCTGAGGACTGCGTCTCTTCTGACTTGATTGAAGGCATTTTTAGTCAATCTTTACTAGTGCCTTCTGGGCCGAGGGATCAGCAATGTAAGCCTGCGCTGCATGTGTTGCAGCTTCACAACCTAGGGGAATCCCAAACACGAGCTGATTAGGTTTCAGCAAGGTGGCTGCTTCCTGGCTGATACATTTCACTGCAGCCTTAGCTATGGGGCGTCGGACGGTGGTACCAACGGCAATGGGCCCGATTCTCATATTCTTCTTCTTCTTTAGAGGGCAGAGTGCGGCTCCATGAAAGAGAGGCCGGATGTCCTCAGGGACGCCGCCAGCCAAACACATGTTGGAGAATCTGATAAGTTCCACTAGAAGGTCCTTTGCGGCATCTCCAAGCACCGGGTTCAGCATTTGTTTGATGTGCTGGGGTCGTAGGCCTGTAAAACCCCCTGCTGAATCTAATGGAAAAGACATGGCTGCTTTGTACACCTCAGATTCTCGAACAGTCAAGGGTTCTATGCCAGTATTCTTTTTCTGGGGATCACCGCTACTGTCTGGAGCTCTATGTGGGTTTTTGTCTTGTAGAGTCTGTGCTGTCGTGGTGTTCCTGGGGGCAATAGTGTCATCACTGGTTATGATTCTGATGGCACATGTGGTATTGCCCTTTTTTACTTTCCTGGTGATCTGTACTCTTATTTTGTGGTTCTCGGGTGAGCTGTTGTTGGTCGTCTTGTGGCTGGTATTCTTGGCACGAGGGGGGAGGTGGACCAGGTTATCTTCTCAGGGAAATTCATTAAGAACCCTAATTACTGAGGTTGCTAATGACTTATCTCTCCTCGGCGGTAATGCCAGGCATGCATTCCCAATTAGTAGGAGATTGTTTTATACTCCAGTGGTTCCAGGAGCATTGTTGATCTCTGTCAGCAGAATGGTGAGTATGGTTGCTGCTTGATGACGGGCAGCCTTAGGGATGTGGGGCAAGGTCCTTGTGGACGTCGCTTTGACTGCTTCAAGGCAGATTGTCTGCTGAAATAAAGTTGAGAGAGGTATTGTTTCTCGCTGCTGCAGCAGGTTGTCTGCTGTCACCTGCTGTTGTTGTTGTCCTGAATTGGCAGAATGTTGGCAGCTAGTTCCATCAGCAACAAGACGAAACTGTCTGTCACACACTCGTCAGTTTCCACTTGGGCGTTCCCCCTCTTGGATTGAAGGGGGCTGTGTCAGGTGCAACACGTGCCATGCCTAGATGTCCTGATGACTGGCTGCCCATTGAGTGCACTCTCGTCTTCCCGAGAAGAGTGTACCAAGGCAAGCATTACCTTCCTGGGGCATGGTCCTTGCACAGTGTGTGGGTAGGCTGGTGGTTGATGAGCGGCTGGGTCAGGCGCAGGTAGCGGGGTGAGGGAAGATGCCGGGTGGGCTGTGCTGGGGGCAGGGGGGGGGGGGGGTAGTGGAGGGGGTACAGGGGTCTGGTAGCAGAGTGGACAGCGCGCATGACCCTAATTCTGTGGTCGGCGTTTGATTCTCAGACCAGGTAGAAACAAATGGGCAAATGAACAAATCCACAAGGGACGTGACGAGGATTCGAACCTACGTCCGAGAGCGTCCTAGACGCTGCCTTAATCGACTGAGCTACGACATGGTATAAGAATTTCAACCAGAAATTCTAATGAATTTACTTAGATACTGCAGCCTCTCCAAGACAAACCAGAATTTTACAGTTCCCCCCATGCACTTGATCTATGTCAATAGACCGTTCTACCTCTTCGCCCTTACTTCATTACACACAGAAATCACATCATAACACTATTGTGATTTCCGTGTGTAAATGGGCAAAATTTCTTTCACCCTGATGCTCTTTTACCAAGCAGTAAATAGGTACCTGGTAGTTAGACAGCTTTACGGAGCTGCTTCCTGGGTTTGTGTGTGTGTGCGTGAGTGTGGAAAAAACCTTTAGTTAGTAATATTTACAGTTGATTGACAGTTGAGAGGCGGGCCGAAAGAGCAGAGCTTAATCCCCGCAAGAACAACTAGGAGAATATGAGGGAGGTCACCGTCACACTTATTACACAAATTTCAACACTCAGGAAATCACTAGTGCATTTTGTTTTAACATGACACTCACCGAATTTGATTGGGAACGCACTAACTCCCAACTAACATTACTGTAGGCTGCTTGACAGCCTCCCCATCACTCCCCCTCCCCGCCTGGGGGCAGGTGTTGGGGGCACTGGGACGACGGCCCTCACCCATACACTGTCCCTGCCTCGCCGTCTGCAAAGCCCACACACCGCCCTTTTCTACGTTGATTTTGATGGAATGGAGGAGAAACGTTTCTTCTTGTCACCCTCGCGGCCTTCAGCAGGTATTCATACCTACACAAGTCAAGTCTTGGTTGGCTCAGGCATCGTTATACACGTTAAAATTGGTTGATGTGTAGGACCCTGCTCACCACATGTCTGTCCCCCTCTCATCCCATGATATATATACCATGCTGCAATTGTCGATCATGAAACACTGATCATTTGTATGCGGAAAATCCACAGAGAAAACCGAAAGGTTTTCTTCTAGTCAGTCTGGTGTTGACAACAACTTTGATCGGCCGAAACGTTCATCTTCCTTTCCCATTTCTCTGTGGATTGTCCGCATATACCACAGTATATATATATACTTGTAGTAAATATAATTTCAGAATATAAGGAAAATGGCCAAGGAATATTCACCAAAAAGTGTACACCATTTATCGTTGTATATAAACTTAGTTCATAGTAATCTCGTGATGATTACCGTATACGATGGTAATCATCACGAGATCGTTGGAAGGTGTCTGGCTGAGTTGGAAGTGTAGGAAAATCGTGTATAGAATATTATAAATATACAATACTGGAAAAATAGAATAGTGGCAAGAGGCGGCATCAGCTAGGCTGTGTTTACACAACCCACGAGGCCTACCCCTGTGGCAGTCCCACGGTAATAAAATACGGAAAATATATAGTGTAATATGGAAATGTGGATCTAGGAATTAGTAATAAAGTGAGTGAGTACCATTGCAAGCAGGAAATTAGGCAGAAAATTCCTTGTAAGAATACAAGCAAAGAATAAATCAGTGTTATAAATCGAGTAACTGGAAACTGGCGACATCAACCTGGGACAACATGAGGTCACCTGTACCGACCGGGGACCAGCTTCGATACCCTACGCTAAGTACCTGCCATAAAGTTTGCACAAAATAACATACATAATAGTACAAATATACAGTATACATATAATATTATAAATTTTAAATATATAAATATATACATATAATTTTATATAGAGTTAAAAGGACTGACATCAACAAGTGATCCATTCAGTGAAGCACAAATACAATACATTACATCAGACAATGGAGAGGTGTGGTAAGTGTTTGGGAGTATTGGGAAAACGTAATGTAGGCGTCAAGTGTTGCATCTGTAACATAAGATTTCACCTGTGCTGTGCAGAATTATCTCCAGGATGCACAAAAAGGCAAGGAATTTACTGGGTTTGCAAAGATGACAGATTAATGTTGGAGAACATAACTAAACTGATGAAAAACATTCCCGAGTCACAGAGATTATCATTCACAGAAAAGCTACCAGTGATATATGCGGACTGGGAAAAGACAACATTGGATAACGACCCAAACTCAGGAATAAGTGTTTGCCTAGCTCTGGGCGGAGGTGGACGTGTCGCCTGTGAGCTCCTGGTTTGCTGTCCCGTGGTAGTTTGTGTGTGTGAGCGGACCCCTGGGGCCGTGGCGGCTGGAGAGATGGCGGCCCCCCTCGCCCCTGTGAAGCGGAGGGATTTCATTGGCCTAGAATTTACTGGCCCAGCGTCTTATCCGGCAGTTGAGGTGGTGATGAGTGACATGTTGCGGATGGATGTGGCGTTCAACTTGTACCCGAGCATCGAGCTGTTGTGAAATTCTGCTCTACGGCTGTGTATCGTGACTTTGTGGAACGCTATGACGGGAGGACATTTACTCTGCCTGAGGGTGGTGGTTCGGTGATAGTGTCGGACAGGTGCAGTGAGACTACCTATGTGGCAGTTCATGGTGCTCCCTTTGAGTTCCCTGACTCTCTTCTCCAGTGTCATTTTACCCGGTATGGGCGGGTCTTGAGTGTCCGAATGAATGCAGTCTCCTCCGGGCGGTGGAAGGGTATCCCGAATGGGACCCGCACTGTGGCGCTGCGCTTGAAGGACTCCATCCCTTCGTCTCTCCAGCTTCTGGGCTTCATGGTATGCGTGTTCTATGGGGTCAGCCCCGGACGTGTTACCGGTGCGGACTCTCTGGCCATCAAGCTGCGGGATGTGACATTCCCCCGTTTGCAGTCCCGGACCTGTCGGAAGGTGCTGCTGTGGAAAGTGTTACTTCCCAGTCCTCTGGTGCCCCGTTGCCGGTCTCTGATGCCAGCCTCGATGTGGCTGTGGGTGTCGGGGTGGAAGCAAGTGCATCCCCGGCTCCCGCACCTCAGCCTCCCCTGCCTGCCTCGTCTCCAGTCGAGTCTCCAGTTGTGTCTCCTGTGGTGTGTGGTCTCGTGACTCCGGACGTCGAGGCTGAGCCTCGGCCTGTACTGTCTGCGGCAGCTGTGTCTTCGACCCGTGTCGACGTGTGCACTGTGATGTCTCCTGCAGCGTGTGGTCCTGTTCCCCGGGTTGTTGAGGCTGCAATGTTGAGTGATCGTGCGCTGCGGGGAGTTGCGCGGGCAACCAGCGGTTCTGCTACGGTGCTTCCTAGCGGAGGTGATAGTTCCGACGATCTGTGACCTGTGTCCAAGCGTTCGCGGCAAGCTTTGAGTCTATCTCCGCCTCGTAATGCGGCCTGGGCCGACGTCGGGGAATTTGAGGACTCCGGGAGTTCGTCTTCTGAAATTGAAATTGAAATAAGTTTATTGAGGTAAAATACACACAAAGGGATGAGGTAGCTCAAGCTATTCTCACCCCATTCAGTACAACGTGTTAATATATACATAGACACACATCACAAATAAACACATTACCAAACATTCTGTGAGGTAAACATATACATTTCCTCCTTCACAAGTAGTATGGTATCAGACGTACACACAAATACTTTTATGACCTAGGTATACTGTATAGACAATTTGCAAGACACCTGCAGATAATTCAACAAAATATTACAATCTTGGTGCAAAATTCTTATATCTCTCAAGCTTCGTCTTCTGGGGATGGTGATGTGTGCGACGCTGTTGGAGTGCCTGCGGCTCCTGTGGGTCGAGTTGCAGCAGTGATGGGTCCTGTGGTGGGGTTGTCGCCTGGCCCTGGTCCGGTGTATTCTCCGGCTGCCTCCGCGTCACTGGTTGCTGGTTCCCCAGCTTGGGAGGTTGTGGCACCGGCCGAGATTGCGAGAGAGGGTAGGGGCTTGGTGCCGGTTCTTACGAATGCTTCTGTTCCGGCAGCCTCCGTGCCTCTGGCGTCAATGTCTGTGCCTTCCACGCCTTTGCCCTCTGCTCAGTCGTCCTTTGTTACTCCGTCCCCTGTGGTGTCGGCCCCTGCCCCATCGCCCTCTGTGATTGCGTCCCCTGCGACTCCGCCCGCTATGTTGCCGGCCTGTGTCCGGCCGACTCCTGTGCTTCAGTCCCGTGTGGTTCCACCGTCTGTATCAAAGCCCTCTGTGCGGCCTCTTCCCGTGCCTACCGCCTCCGTGTTGGAGGGCGCCGAGCTGGATGTTCCTGACTTCATGCATCGACCACGAGGGTCACGTAGTCACGTTAACGCGCCTATGGAATTGTGGGCACAGTGGGATGCCTACAGGAAGAAGTACCCTCGTCGTTTCTATCCGGATAAATATGAATATGATTGACTGTGTGTGTGGTTCTTGCTTTGTGTTACTTTATTTCTTTCGTTGTTTTGTTGAGCTATGTGATACGGGTTCTTTTTTTTCTGTTTTCTTACCTAGCTGGGTTAAAATGCTCTAGTGTTTTTTTCTTATTTGCCTGTATTTCATTGTTACCTATGTGTAAGATTCCATTTTTGTTTATGCTTATTTACGATTTGTTTTATTATCTGTGTCCTATTTACTGTGTTCTATGTTCCAATGTTGGTTTGTATTATACCGATTCTTTAATTCTTATTTTTTTATTTTGATATTTTACTATGTAATGCAAATGTGTTCTGTTTCTTTTGATCTATGTACTGTGCTGTGTATTGCTTTGTTGTATTCCCTTGTTATTTTCCTGCATTTTATTTACTATGTTGTATTTCCAGTGTTATATTACCATGTTCTGTTATTATGTTCTCGATTCTGTGGTGTGTTGTCTGCTGTTGTGTGGTGTGGCGCATGGTGTGTGTGTTTTGTGTTTGTGTTAGTTTGTGTTATTGTGTATATGTATATTCGTTGTTTATAGTTTACCCTTGGTTTTCTTGTGCTCTTTGTGCGCTTTTGTCATTCCTGAGGCTTTTGGCACGCCCCATCTGGGTAATGCTGCTTTGTTTGTGTGTGTGTGTGTTCTTTTGAGTTTTATGTTATTCTTTGTTTTCACTTTTGTGTTGTGTTGATCTGTGTTACGTGTTATGTGTTGTTGTTATTCTGCGTTCTTTGTTCTTCTGTGTTTTCCTGTTATATGGTTACTGTACGCTGTAATTGCTCTGTTTTACAAATAAAAAGAAAAAAAAAACTCAGGAACAGATAGTTTAGAGAATCGCAGCAGTCGTGTGGAGGAAGAGGGTATTGTGGTTCAAAATAACAGCAATATTGCAGAGCCAGGTAATATAAACGATAAGAGCAACATTGAGACAGTGCATAAATAAAGGAATTGGGACGAAAGACGGGGATGGCTCCAATAAAGATGTAGACAAGACAGACACAGGTATAAGTACCTTGAAAAACGCCAAACCGGAACATATTTGCAAATTCTACGCTAAAGGAATATGCAAATATGGAAAATTACGAGCAAAATGCAATTTTCTGCATCCTCGAAAATGCAGGAACATGTTGGCGAGGGGTACATGCCGTTTTGGATCAGGGTGTAGATACTTTCACCCTAAATAATGTCAATTTTCAATTAGGGACAAAAGATGCTACAATCTTCAGTGTTGGGAATTCCACGTGAAAGGGACACAGCGTTATAGACGGGAAGATCAATATGACATTACTTGAATTTTTTTAGAGGAAGGCAGAAACAGAGTAGTAAATATAAGAGAGAGGAACAATCAGATGGAACCACTAGAGGATTACAGAGGGGAAGGGAGAAATTCCACGTGAGAGGGACACAGCGTTATAGACGGGAAGATCAATATGACACTACTTGAATTTTTTTAGAGGAAGGCAGAAACAGAGTAGTAAATATAAGAGAGAGGAACAATCAGATGGAACCACTACAGGATTACAGAGGGGAAGGGAGATACCCACAAGACTGGAATACAAATTATCAACAAACACACAGGTACTACATCACACAACACCCGTCCTACTACCAAAACTGGACGAATCCCTTCCAAAACAACACACCCTAGACCGGGGTAGAGTGGGGGGGGGGGGGAGAACTACCAAAGCCCACCAAAAGTGACATGCAATGTGGGAAATCATTCATATTTGCAAACATACAAGGCTTGAAACCAAAATCAAGAAATAAAGTTAAATTAAGATCATAAATGGCCTCCTAATAGAATCGAACTCAATATTTGGTGCATTTACAGAAAACCCACACAAAAGACCACATGGATAGTGAAATGTGGATTCCGAATTATAATCTACATAGATGTGACAAGAGTAATTAGGTCAAGTGGAGGAGTAGGTCTGTATATTAAAGAGGAGCTGGCATGCACAGAGCTCCTGAACTCGTCCAATGAGGTGGTAGAGGTACTTGGAATCAAGGTAGAAAATATGAATCTACTTATTATTTTAATATACAAACCGCCAGATGCAACAGTTGAGGAATTCACTGAACAGATCCACAAAATAGAGTTATCCTTGATAGCCTTGGTTATCCTTGATAACCTAGCAAACTCAGTACCAGATATCATCTTCCTTGGAGACTTCAATCTACCCAGTTGAAAAAGGAGAATAGTAAACAATCACATCATAGCAGGAAGCCAACCTGGAAATAACCAACCACAGGTCAGAGAACTACTGAGATTCTGTGACACATTCTCGCTCAGTCAGCAGATTACAAAACCAACTAAGAACGAAAACACGCTGGACCTGATATTCACGAACAATGAGGAGCTAATCAGAGACATTACTGTCTCAGACACTACGTACTCGGACCACAAGCTCATTGAAGTGCAAACTAACATTACTAATGGTAGTACGCCCAAGAGAAACAAAAAGCGAGAAGGGCTATTCAATAAATTCAATTTTAATAATAAGAGGATAGACTGGGAGAATATAAACAGGGAACTTTCAAACATTCAATGGGAAAATGTTCTAAGAAATAATAATCCTACACAAGGAATAGAAAAACTGACTTCTGAAGCATATGAAGTCTTTCTGAAACATGTTCCTTTGAGGAAAGCCAGAAAGAGGTCCAATGTAGAAAGAGAACGCAGACGACATTACAAAAGAAGAAAGAAATTAACGGAAATGCTTAAGCAGACACGACTCTCCATACAGAGAAGAAATAATTTAAACAGGTAGATTGAAGAAATCGAACAGAGACTGAAGCATTCCTATCAGACTGAAGAAAGTCAACTAGAACAGAAAGCAATTCAAGAAATAAAGAAAAACCCAAAATATTTCTTCACATATGCTAAATCAAAAGCGAAAACCACTGCCAGTATTGGACCTATTCGTATTAGTGAAGGTTCATACACTGAGGAGGACAAAGAAATTAGTGAAATCCTAAAAAAGCAGTATGAGGACATGTTTAGCACTCCGATACTCAGCATGAAAGTCGAAGATTCGGATAATTTCTTTATGAATGATACTCAAACACCTGTAAATATAACTGATATCAACACGAGCGTGGCAGATTTTGAATGAGAAAATGACAATATGCACATGCACTCAGCCCCGGGTCCAGACTCATGGAATTCAATATTTATAAAGAAATGCAAAGTGCCAGTATCACAGACACTCAGTATAGTGTGGAGCAAGAGCTTGGAAACAGGGGAGATACCAGATGCGCTTAAAGCAGCAGACATTGCCCCTCTACACAAGGGTGGTAGCAAAGCATTGGCAAAGAATTATAGACCAGTTGCACTAATGTCCCACATAATAAAAGTATTTGAGAGAGTGATCAGGAGTCAGGTCACTAGATTCATGACCTCCACAATCCAGGCCAACATGGATTTAGAGCAGGAAGATCATGCCTCTCACAGCTACTTGACCACTATGACAAAATCACTGAGGCATTAGAGGAAAACATAAAGCAGATGTCGTGTACACAGATTTTGCAAGGCATTCGACAAATGTGACCTTGGAGTGATTGCACACAAAATAAGGTCAATGGGTATAACTGGTAAAGTAGGACGCTGGATACTCAATTTCCTGTCGAACAGAACACAAAGAGTAACAGTCAATCAAGTAAAATCGAGTGCGAGCGCAGTTTAAGAGCGCAGCTCTGTACCTCAAGGTACAGTCCTGGCACCACTGCTGTTCCTTATTCTCATATCAGATATAGACAAAAACACAAGTCACAGCTTCGTGTCAGCCTTTGCAGATGATACAAAAATCAGCATGAAAATTACCTCTGCTGAAGACATTGATAAACTACAAACAGATATTAACAAAGTTTTCGATTGGGGAGCAGAAAATAACATGATGTTTAACGGTGATAAATTCCAGGTACTCAGATACTGCAAAAATGAGGATCTTAAACATAATACAGGGTACAAAACACAATCGAATCTGCCCATAGTAGGAAAACAGCATGTCAATGATTTGGGAATAATGATGTCCGACGACCTAACGTTTAGGGAGCATAACCCAGCAAGTATTGCTTCAGCCAGAAAAATGATAGGATGGATTACGAGAATCAACCAACCTCTTGGTGCCCAGATGGACTCTACCATAGGGTCGACCAGGGCTCCCAACACATAATTGGTGCAATCTTTTGGAACCAGCCCAGTACCCGAGTCGACCCAGGGAACCACTGGGCACCCATTAAGATTACCTATATGTGTATACCAACAAATGCCATGATAAACAAGATATAACACAGACGACCGCCATTTGCCAGGCGTCCAGGTTGATCCACGAGTTCATTGTCATAAAGGCTTACTGTGTGGGACATTTGGGGCTTGAATCTGATTATTTAAATATTAATGTAGTAAATTAAATTACGAAGGACCACCCGCTTTTATAGTAAAGAGGGAAACTGAGAATTTCTGATCATTAGATAATTCCTAGATGAACCAGTAACTATGGATAAAATACTAGAGAATATGATCATAGAAATAATTAATGGGCTGTATAATTAAATGAATCAAACCCTCAAACACCTACATTGGGGGGTTATTACTGGAAGTCAGTACGTCCAGGAACTAGTGTGGTTCGTTCACTAATCCAAATTATAATAAGCTAATCCTATGAATTATAGTGAAACTAATGTCATTACCATGAATGGGAACATAGATTATAAGTATAATAATGATAGTCACAATAAACACATGTTAATCCAGAGGAATTCTGCATATAAGTAATTCAGAAAATTTAATGAATGAATACAAAGAATCTTAGCTTAAAGACGATTCCTTTATGTAAGCCACGACGCTTCCTCTAAATCCCTGGGCTCGGCTGGCTGACGAATGGGATGGATTAACATGGGAGAAGGCGGCAGGGAGAATTCTTCTCACGGGCTGCAAGACAAATATTTACAGTAGCAACTAATTAAACTACTGAATCTCTATATTCAAGAATTTAAGAGTTACAGGTGATAATAAGTAATCACCTGTGGTTTGGTGTTATCATGCGTCGTCACGGTCAATCACCCAGCTACTACACTACACTTTACCAGATGCATCAAATAAAGATAAGATACTTAGCTAATATGGGTACTGTATAAGTTGTAAGATTGCCGAAATTCGCGTCCCCAGGCTCTGGCTTCAGCCTATCCTGGATAATGGCGCGCTTCACTGGCCGGTCACGTGTAGTCAAGAACCAGATTAAAAAGGTTCCTTATGTTACACCAGCACCAGTTGAAGATATTATCTGCAAAGTTGTTCACGCCTCACAGTGGCGACTTTCATCTGAGGATGGATAACGTCTACCCTGATGGCTGGGCAATGGCGTCTCCTCGTGAGCACAATACGGGTAGGTCTGCCTCAGAGCTTCCCTCCACGTGTACTGGCTTGGTCCTCCTCACCCACGCTGCGTCCCGCGTTCATAAACCAAATTATTGTCATGAACATTAATATTTCTCGCATTTATGCTTGAAATGTTGGAGACTGGACGGGTTTATTATTTAGAAGAGGGAAATATTATTATTTGCCAGTTTAGTGATAGTAAACGTATAAGGGAGAGGAATTAATGTCTCCCCATGGCATTCACTCGTGACGTTAACTTTTATTACTCGATAATCGCTATGACTCCAACGCTCTATTCGGCTCTTAGTTGGAAGTCAATTTATCTGTAATTAGTTATCACACAGAATGCCTTGGTTATAGAGAATCGAATTTAATTCTCAGATACATTGGATATAATGTGTTTATTGTAAGGAAATCTGACGCAATACTGGCGTCGGATGACGTGAGAATTCTAGCCTACTGCACAGATGAAATTATTAGTACATGAGAATTCTACGTGGTGTTAATATTACTCACTACAATAATTAGTAGAGTTAGTAATAAGTAATGAGAATACAACAGTGTTGTATTCGGTGTTGGAAATTTCCAACATACTGAGCAGGCTGGAGTATATTATATTGAAGCGCTTTATCAGCGGAGACCTGTCCTAGACCTGCACTACGCTCAACTTGCACAAGTTGGCCAAGTGCGGCTTGCTCAAGTTGACAAGGCTGGGCTTGCCATAGTTGCTAAGGCTGGGCTTGCCATAGTAGGCAAGGCTAGGTTTGCCTAGTTGTCAAGGCTGGGCTTGCCATAGTAGGTAAGGTTGGGCTTGTCTAGTTGACAAGGCTGGGCTTGCCATAGTTGGCAAGGCAGGGCTTGCCTAGTTGGCATGGCTGGGCTTGCCTAGTTTGCAAGGCTGGGCTTGCCATAGTTGGTAAGGCTGGGCATGCCATAGTTGGCAAAGCTGGGCTTGTCATTGTAGGCAATGCTGGACTTGCCATAGTAGGCAAGGCTCAGCTTGCCATAGTAGGCAAGACTGGGCTTACCACAGTAGGCAAGGCATGGTTTGCAATAGTAGGCAACGCTGGGCTTGCCCAATAAGAAGGGTAATGTTATTGTTTACGTTTCACGCGGGATTTGTGTTTATATAAACATTATGATCTTGTCACATATGATAAATAAGGTATTATTTATTTTCAGTATAATTTGTGGTCCATTTAGAGTAGGGGACATGACAAGAGCAACGGGTGTCATGACCAGAGCAACAGGTAACATGACTCAAGCAATGTGTGAAATGATCAATAACTTTATATTCATCGACTATGTTACCAAATTACTGTACATTTGAGTAAATTAACCTAACTGTAGATATACAGACATTTGTGAATAATGCATTTTAATTTAATTTATATTATATTCATATTTGATACACATTTACGTTCATTAAATTTACAGGAATTGATCTGTCAAAATGTGAGAGTAGGCCTAATGTAGTATATATATACATTTAGGCTTACAGTGTTAGAACTGCTCATAATAAAATATTCTAACACAAAGGAAAATAATCCATAAAAAAATTATTGTGTTGCTGCTATAATCAGAAACGTGATAAAAAACTGGAACAAAAATTATTTCAATATTTGTATAATATAGAAACGCTCAGATTGATTTGAAATTATACAAATAAATACAAATTTATGGTCCGTGATCCTTCACACCATTTTGTTCCACTGGGAGCGTAACTGACGGTTCAGTCAATAGATGGCGCTGTTATGGTGGTCTTGGCATCTTTTGTGGGGAACCTTCTACCTTTTCTCTAAAGTGTTTGGTGTTGAATCAACGAGGTGCCCGGCCCGCCTTCAACCTTCAGTCAATCCACTGTTGTCTGTGTGGTACCTCCTGTCCTGCTTTAAGTGTTGTAAAAGGTTAGTTTCGAGTTTATTGTAAATTTTAACTTATTTAAGGATATCGTTGTGTGTTTACTGTAAAATAAAAATCGGGGTCATTGATAGTTTAACATGCATTGATTCTATTCTTTATTAGTTATATTTTAATCATTTAGTTGCCATGAATAATTTATAGTTAATAGTATTTAACTGGATCTACAGCTTTTGTAGTACAAATGCACTATGAATAAAATATTTTTCAAATAAAATTGTCATTAACAATGAGTCTGACCAATAGTGGTCAGGCGAAATCCTAGCAAGCTAATTTAACCATTAGTAACATGGCTTTTCTTCAAAATCCTGAGACTGTCATCACTACATGAATTCTCCCAAAAATATAGTAAAATGGATTTAAAATGGATGTAGCGTAGTTTACTTCCAAAGTATAATGGAACTTAAATGATAAAGCCCTACTCGATAGCAGACTAAATCTATATAAATGAAAATGTTGTTTGTTCAAAATCGCTAATCTCCTAAAGTTCTAAAGATTGCTTTGAAATTTTCAGTTGCATTCGCATAAAGCCAGGTTTTATAGACATTCTATATAGATGTCACGTCTGTTAGGACAAAAGTGTTTTTTTTCTGAAACCATGTTTCTCATGGTTTTTTCATTCGAAGGAAATCCTAGAAACCTCTTTACCGATTGGTTTGAAACCTTAACACAACGTTGCATTTGAGTACGTACGTCTCTTTATATACCTACTATAAAAATGCCACCCCAGTGACTGGTAAAAAAAATGCGTTTTAGAAAAACTGCGTTGTTTGTTGCACATAACATTCATGCTATACTAAATGTCTAGTATTCAACTTCAATGTTTCAGATGTCATTGATAAAATTTATTTTCATTAATTTAGATTAAATTTTATTTTCAATTTTGTGACGGTGTTGGAACTGATCTGTGTTTACCATTCGTAAGTATAGATGTCACACCTGTGACGGGAAAAATTATGCTCTTCTTAACAGTACCATCTCTTGCATGTAAGAGCAACACTCTTGCTATTGTAAATGTTGCAATTCTATTTGTTTCTGATCACATTGATTGAAATCTCGGATTTTGATTTATTTTCATTCTAACTTGTGTGAATTGCGTTAGAATTGACCTGTTAACAATACTGTTCATTTCGCGAGCATAGTTTATTCTTAAATTGTTTAATTACATTAATTTTTTAACCGTCTCTTATTTCAGTGATGGGAACATGATCACTTGGTTTCAAATTTTCTGATGAACATCAGACCATTTAGCAAGGCATCGGACGAGGGAGTGGGGAATGGCGATGACGAGGGAACAGAAGTGGTAGTGGGGAGGATGAGGGGACAAGGTAGGGGGGTAATGGTGGGGAACGATGAAGGGTTTGGGACTATGGGGAGGTCAAGGGGACGGTGGAGTGGGGAGGCCGTGGAGACCGGTGACGGGGCGAATGGTGGGTAGGACTTGGGGACAAAAGGTTGCTGTTGCTCTGCAAAGCAGATGCATTGCTGAGCTACGGCAACGTTTGGCCGGTTAATGTTAGCATTCATAATGTAAAAGTTAATTTATTATTTTTGCATTTTCTGCCTATACTTATAATTTGCATTGTCGTACTAATTATGTTTCGAAATATTTACTATAATTTAAGGTGGCTTAATATAACCTCCGATGAGAACCTAGAAAGTCGCTTTAAAATGGTTTTTACAGCTTTCAATTGACAGCTTCTATTAACTAAAAGTTGCGTTCTTCGCCTGAATAATATCGGTCGGTCATTGAACCTAAATGGTTTAAGCCCAGAGTATATGATATTGGACTTTAATATTTTGTAAATGTAATTTGAGTGACTTGAACTGTGCTAGAGCTGATTTTTTGCTTTAATATTTTTCAAACAATTACTTAATGAAATGCTTAAACATTTAACACGGCTCTTGCGTTTAAATACCAAATATTTACTAGACATTATAAATTTCTGATGAAAAGGCTAAGCCTATTTAATGGAATATTCTAAACACTCGTGTTTATAACGAACATGATCTGTTAACCAAACCACACCAGAATTTGGAGACGGTTGGTTCATCCTGGACCAGTATAAAGTAGATTAAAATAACTTCAACGTTCGATTTCAGTCCTTCGGACAAATACTTTTGCCAGCCTTTCTTCCATTCTCTACACCCTCGGTAAGAACTTTTCGTACTTTTTTTTTTCTCTACTTCCCCTGGCCCACATTCTGACATAGACCTCGGTTCCTTTGATAGCATTGTAAATTCTAACTAGAATAATCTTCCCCTGTTTTTAGGGGACCCTAATCTCCATTCTTGACTATTGCTTATCTTTAAAACGCCACCTTCCACATAGCTTCTAGTTGGCCCTTGCCTCCCTGAAATATAGCGCATCTTATCTTTCCAACAAAGGCGATTCGGTATATCCTTAACCGTGTGGACTACCTCGTGAAAAGCAAATGTCGTGCTCTGACTCCACCTATACCCCTTTGCATCGCCTTTAAACTTTCCTCAACCGCAAACTGAGATAGCTCTCTAGTCTTCGTCCACCTCACTTCGATCTTGTAACAAGTTTCATCTGACCTTCTCAGTATTTCTATGGTCTACCTAAGCCTCATAAACCTCGTGCTCCTTTATCCTATCATTCATTTTTAAAGGGGGGGGGGGCGTCGGCTATCCTCTGGCCTCCTGGTTAGCTGTAACTCGGATGCCTCATCTTGGCACTTTCTCTTGCCCACCTTCGTCACTCACTCAGAACTTCAGAGAAAGACTGCACCTGCAACCCTTCTATAAAATACAAAGTCCTGATGTAGCTAGTTGACTTTGATGTAATCTTTCCTTGGAAGGCGACTGAGGAACGTCTTCCTCACCCGCTTTCTACTAAAGTTTTCTTAATCAGATGCCTTGTTCACTAACGCCTTCTCTTTAAACTATAAATGCTAATCTCGAACTTCAATGTCGCTGTGGGTTTCCCCTTTAACCCTGTTCTTGCCACTCTGAACATGGAATATTTCGAAACTATTCTTCCCTTTATTGATACTCGTCCCTCTGGCTTCGCTATGTTGATATCGTTCCTTTATGGCCTCCTTACCTTAACCTTTTAACGGCCTCTCCTTTTATATTAACAATGTGACTCCTTCCATTTCAAAATTGAGTAGGAATCAAATTCCCTCCTTTTTCCTAGTGTTCATAACTGTCCATATTCCTGCCTCTATACATGGTTTACAAAGACCGCATGGAAGTTGTCTTTTCCTACAATCCTCCTTCTGTTATTCCCATCTTCCTCCGTGCTTTACGCATCGGCAACTATTTTTTTCATACCCATTCTTCTATTGCACCCAATTTTACACCCTGCCTTCCGTACCTTTTTTCCTTGTTCTAGTTTTCCTCTAGAATTTAGGTGTCCTCCCCTCTTGCCTTTTATCAATGACCATGCCTCCCTCGTCTCGTCAAGACCTGATAATGGTCCAGGACTGACAAACTACGTAGTCTCCTCAATTTCTAGTGGTTTGGTTAATACTAAAGCCACGATATTGTACCTTTTGAACTGAACATGATCTGATTTCTAGGCACATGCAAATCCTTCCCTTTAACACTCCTCTGCATGGGCTCATACCCCCCCATCCCCTTCAAACTACTGACGACCTTCTCAACAACCTATAATATATTGACTGTTTTCAAAAATCCTAATTTACATAAAATTTCATACTAATGGTTTCAAAGCTTTTTCTTGCATTCGTTGTCTAAACATGACTTGCCTCTAGTGTGCTCAGTTTTGAGAAAATCTGATAGCTTTGATCATAGTGGCTAATATTGCGTCTGGCATCTAATTGCAAACTATCTTCTTCGGTACAGATGATGGCACTTGCTCTACTCTTCCTTGGTTATATCGCCCAGGTAATTAACATTTTGCTCTGTACTCTTGGACATAATAAGCAAAATATTTCACAAGGGACTAAAATATTGCTTCCCAATAGATCCAGGGTCAGGCGTACCAACCTTACGGCACCCATGCGCCCCTGCCAGTCGTCACCCCCACAACCTCCACCGTCACCACTGAGGTTGGTAACACTGGCATTACCTTTCTTAACCAACATGTTATTAATACTTTAACACTTGTTAATGGTGTATAATATTCCAGACTACCCTGACCCACACTCTGCGGGAGACTACAACCTCTGACGTCTGGGTTACTGAGCAGACGGCGATCACCCTGACAGTCACCCAGACAACCACCCAATGGGAGTTTGTTCCCCAGCAGCCACAGACGGTGACCTCTGTGATAAGGGTCACCTCCACACCGGTAGTGTTGGTGACGGCTACGGTGGGGGTCTACCCAGTGAGCACAATGGTCTCGGTCTACAGTCAGTTCTTCACCACAACAGATACTGTTAAATACTGGCAGACCATCACTCACGTGGCTGTCACTCACGAGGTAACTATGTAGTCTTTAACTTGTGAAAGTGTGCGATACCTTTATTACACAAACGTCAATAATATATGCATTTGCAGATCCAGACGATCCCTGTGATATCTACCCAAGAACTAGTGCAGGATATAGTAACTACCATCACCCAAATTGTAACTACTACGGTTACTTCCACCACCGCCAGATACTATGCTTAATTTATTGTATATGCTGAAATAAAAGTATGTTATAAACCATCACGATTTTTTTTACTTTAAAAAAGGTTATGCACCAAAACCAACTTAAACTTAAATTACATTAGTTATACTGAGGAATTAAAGTTACTACAGAACACTTAGGGTTATTTGGTCTATACTTGTGCGATCACTTTAAACGGTGGACAAACGTACATTTTAGTTATATATGTATATAATATATTATATATTTTATACATAATGTTATAAGGGCTGTGACTACTTCAAAAGATGCTTTCTCGTGGCTGAAGATGTAATGACCAAACACCATATCGGAGCATTTGGAAACTACGAAATTCTGGTCTCATCTGTACCATTATCGGGACGTACTATGTTAAGTACTCCTAGAACACAATGATGTAGAATAGTGCTCTTCAACCTGGGTAGACAATCCCCCCTTACAGTGGTAGAGATTAACTCAAGGGTGTACAACTGGGTGGGGGAGAGCTTCACCTGCACATGTTTAAATAATGGAAGTGTCTCTTTCATTTCTTACAATATCTAACTGATTGCATATTTACCTATTGTAATATCAATTAAAAGTACTAAAATATAGATGGCAATCCTGAGCCTGCAAAACCTGTTGCAGTTAGTGCAGTAGGTGATACAACAAAAGACGTTTTAAATAGAGAGGGAGCTGCGTCACTGGACCCAAGAGGAAAGAGGCTAACAAAAAAATTAATCGCGTAAAAAGCGACGAAAACGATGACATTATGAAAATTGTATTTGGATTCGTCCGGCTAGTACATGAAGCCTCGAAACCCTTTACACCAGTAAAGTGCTAATTTTGTAATGCCACGTAGTGATGAAAATGGTGTTACTTCAAAACTTATACGGCATTTATAGTGTAACTATGTATATCTATATATATTATATATACAAGTTATGTATATACATATATCTAACCAAAAAACACACAAATAATGATTTCTGGCAATTTTGAAAGCATACTTCAAGCAACACCCCCTACTCAGCTCGTTGTTGCCGTGAGGGGGGGCTTAGTGGGCGGCTGCGGGAGTGTGATGCTCCTTGGGACAGTCCTGTCCTTTTCTAGCCTTGTGCTCCTGCTGCCGTCCTCTCCAATTCTGCTGGACACCTTTTCCTTCTGTTTCGTTTTCTCCCCCCCCTCCTCTTCTCCTATCTGCTTGCCGTTTCCTGCCGACCTTTTGTTCTGGTTCTTCCCTTGGACTTCTTCTATTTTGACGCCCGGGTGCTGGAGGAGGCATACTCTTGCACCCGTAGAACTGTAGTACCCGACGTAGAGAGCGAGGGGAACCTTTTATTGTCAATCCCCCTTTCATCACTGAACCCGATCTCGACGGACTGTCGGTTCTTAAGGTGGCGTTTTGGGGCGTATACTCACGACGCAACCCTAGGAGGCCCCGGCAAGATCGGCGATAGCTTCTTGTTGGGTCCCCCTCCCCGCTCAGCTCGTTGTCGCCGTCTGGGGGCTTAGTGGGCGGCTGCCGGAGTGTGATGCTCCTTGGGACAGTCCTCTGTCCTTTTCTAGCCTTGTGCTCCTGCTGCCGTCCTCTCCAATTCTGCTGGGCATCTTTTCCTTTTCCTTCTGTTTCGTTTTTCTCCCCCCTCTTCTCCTATCTGCTCGCCGTTTCCTGCCGACCTTTTGCTCGTTCTGGTTCTTCCCTTGGACTTCTTCTACTTTGACCCCCGGGTGCTTGAGGAGGCATACTCTTGCACCCGTAGAACTGTAGTACCCGACGTAGAGAGCGAGGGGAACCTTTTATTGTCAATCCCACTTTCATCACTGAACCCGATCTCGACGGACTGTCGGTTTCTTAAGGTGGCGTTTGTGGGGCGTATACTCACGACGCACCCCTAGGAGGCCCCGACAAGATCGGCGATAGCTTCTTGTTGGGTGTCCTGCCTCTAATTGTGGCTCCATGGTGGGTGTGGGGGCACATTCGTGAGTGAATTCGTAATTTCGTCAAGATGATAACCCCTGTTTCGGCTGCTTCTGGCTTACCTTTTCAGGCTCGTGGGGTGGGCGACCAAGCCCCCGAGTCGGTCCGTATTGGAAGACCGGGCTCTGTAGCCTCCGCTGCATTGGGCCCCGACCTTGCTCCTCCTTTGGCCTCTCTGACTCCTTCCCCTGGCTCCCCTCCCTCCTCTGTGGTTGGGTCGAGCCCCAAGCCCCCAGTGGTGACTACCTCGTCCCCTGGCGCGGCTCCTTCTCTAGTTGTTACTACTGCGCCTTTTAACCCCTCTCTCTCTGGGGGTTCTCACCGCCGTTCTCGTCACGGCCGCCCTCGCTCGATTCCTTCCAGTTCTGCTACCTATCAAGCCTTGTTTGGTCCCGCTTCGTGGGCCAAATATTTTGATCTCCTCCCTCTTGATTCTGCGCCTCCTGACGATTTCTCCCTTCATCGACATCTCATTGATTCCGTGGATGCCTCCATTACTTTTAACCCCACTCGTCTCGGTACGCGTGTCGTTGCTGCTCCTTCTCAGGATGCTGCTTCCCGCTTGGCTGCCTTATCCTGCCTTGGCGAGACCCCCGTTCGGGTCTCGAAGAACGTCCAGTTGAATGCCAGTGTTGGCACTATTTTGCTCCCGCCCCATGTTGCGACCGGTGTTCGGGACCTACGCGACTGCCACGACGATATTCGACATATCCTCGCTGCCCAGGGCCATTCTATTCTCCAGGTGGACACGTTTACTCGTCCCCCTCGTGGTAGTCGCCGTCAACCCCTCCGGGTTGTGAAGATTACCTTTGATGGTAGGACCCTTCCACCCTCTGTCATTCTTGCTGGTGCCAGGTGCTCTGTCCAGGAGTACATTCCTTCTCCTCGGCTCTGCAACAAGTGCTGGAGGTTTGGGCATGGTGCCCTCCGCTGCTCCGGGACTGTCTCTCTCTGTCCTTTGTGTGGTGGCGAAGGTCACTCTAAGTCGGAGTGCGCTTCTCCCCAGGCTCGTTGCCTCAACTGCGGTGAGGCCCATCCTACCTTCTCCCGTGCGTGTGTCCATTACAAGCTTGAGGCAGCCGTCCTCAACTTGAAGCACCGGGAGCGTTTATCTTTTCCTGAGGCGAGGCGCCAGGTTCGCCGGCTCCCGCCTTATGCTAATATCTCTTATGCTCGCGTGTTGCGCTCTTCCTCTCCTCGTCCTTCCCGCCTTCCTCAGACTCACAACCGTTTCCGGGCCTTGGACCCTGATGCGCCCACTGCCCCCTCCTCTGTCCCTTTGGGTTCTCTCCCGAAGGATCCTCCTCCTGGTCCTCTGTCTGGGGTTCCCCTTCCTTCTACCCGGTCTGTCGTGTCTTCTGTGTCTCCTTCCTCGTCCCCCTCCGATCCTCCTTCCCATCCTCTTCCTCCATCTATCGGCTCTCCCCGCCGCCTGTCGGTGCGGGCGGATGTCCATCGCTCTCCTAACGGCCGTCGTGTGTGCTCTCGTTCGGCTTCTCCTGTTGAGACACTGGAATCCGTTGCCCGGTACGTAGTTGCTGGGACACCGGTCTCTTTAAGTCAGAAGCGTAAGCCTGGCTCCTCTCCTTCCTCTTCCCCGGCGGGTAAGAAGGCTTCGCTTTCTTCCTCAGCTCCTCCTTCTGGCTCTGTTGCTCCTTCCACTCCCGTTTCAGTGCTTGCGCCCCCTGTTCCTGCTATGGTGGTTTCTTTGGCCCCTGCTTCCCTTTCGGTTGCTGCTCTTGCTGGGGTGCGCTCCTCTCTTTCTACTCCCCCTCTTCCTGCTGCTGTCCTTGACTGCTGCTGCTCCTCCTCCTCCTCCTCCTCCTCCTCCTCCTCCTCCTCCTCCTCCTCCTCCTCCTCCTCCTCCTCCTCCTCCTCCTCCTCCTCCTCCTCCTCCTCCTCCTCCTCCTCCTCCTCCTCCTCCTCCTCCTCCTCCTCCTCCTCCTCCTCCTCCTCCTCCTCCTCCTCCTCCTCCTCCTCCTCCTCCTCCTCCTCCTCCTCCTCCTCCTCCTCCTCCTCCTCCTCCTCCTCCTCCTCCTCCTCCTCCTCCTCCTCCTCCTCCTCCTCCTCCTCCTCCTCCTCCTCCTCCTCCTCCTCCTCCTCCTCCTCCTCCTCCTCCTCCTCCTCCTCCTCCTCCTCCTCCTCCTCCTCCTCCTCCTCCTCCTCCTCCTCCTCCTCCTCCTCCTCCTCCTCCTCCTCCTCCTCCTCCTCCTCCTCCTGCTGCCTGCTGCTGCTGCTGCTGCTGCTGCTGCTGCTGCTGCTGCTGCTGCTGCTGCTGCTGCTGCTGCTGCTGCTGCTGCTGCTGCTGCTGCTGCTGCTGCTGCTGCTGCTGCTGCTGCTGCTGCTGCTGCTGCTGCTGCTGCTGCTGCTGCTGCTGCTGCTGCTGCTGCTGCTGCTGCTGCTGCTGCTGCTGCTGCTGCTGCTGCTGCTGCTGCTGCTGCTGCTGCTGCTGCTGCTGCTGCTGCTGCTGCTGCTGCTGCTGCTGCTGCTGCTGCTGCTGCTGCTGCTGCTGCTGCTGCTGCTGCTGCTGCTGCTGCTGCTGCTGCTGCTGCTGCTGCTGCTGCTGCTGCTGCTGCTGCTGCTGCTGCTGCTGCTGCTGCTGCTGCTGCTGCTGCTGCTGCTGCTGCTGCTGCTGCTGCTGCTGCTGCTGCTGCTGCTGCTGCTGCTGCTGCTGCTGCTGCTGCTGCTGCTGCTGCTGCTGCTGCTGCTGCTGCTGCTGCTGCTGCTGCTGCTGCTGCTGCTGCTGCTGCTGCTGCTGCTGCTGCTGCTGCTGCTGCTGCTGCTGCTGCTGCTGCTGCTGCTGCTGCTGCTGCTGCTGCTGCTGCTGCTGCTGCTGCTGCTGCTGCTGCTGCTGCTGCTGCTGCTGCTGCTGCTGCTGCTGCTGCTGCTGCTGCTGCTGCTGCTGCTGCTGCTGCTGCTGCTGCTGCTGCTGCTGCTGCTGCTGCTGCTGCTGCTGCTGCTGCTGCTGCTGCTGCTGCTGCTGCTGCTGCTGCTGCTGCTGCTGCTGCTGCTGCTGCTGCTGCTGCTGCTGCTGCTGCTGCTGCTGCTGCTGCTGCTGCTGCTGCTGCTGCTGCTGCTGCTGCTGCTGCTGCTGCTGCTGCTGCTGCTGCTGCTGCTGCTGCTGCTGCTGCTGCTGCTGCTGCTGCTGCTGCTGCTGCTGCTGCTGCTGCTGCTGCTGCTGCTGCTGCTGCTGCTGCTGCTGCTGCTGCTGCTGCTGCTGCTGCTGCTGCTGCTGCTGCTGCTGCTGCTGCTGCTGCTGCTGCTGCTGCTGCTGCTGCTGCTGCTGCTGCTGCTGCTGCTGCTGCTGCTGCTGCTGCTGCTGCTGCTGCTGCTGCTGCTGCTGCTGCTGCTGCTGCTGCTGCTGCTGCTGCTGCTGCTGCTGCTGCTGCTGCTGCTGCTGCTGCTGCTGCTGCTGCTGCTGCTGCTGCTGCTGCTGCTGCTGCTGCTGCCCGCCCACCTCTGATCTGTTCTCCCGTTTCCTTCCCTCCGTCTTTGCTCAGTTTACCCATGCCCCCTAACCCTGACTTTGCTGACCCTGATCCCGACCCTGATATTCTTTAACGTGCTCTGTTGGTCTTTCGCCTTTGTTTCTTCCTTGTTCTCTGTTTTTGTCCTTTCTCTTCTCGTCGTTGTCCATTCTTCAATGGAACGTTCGAGGTTATTACGCCAATTTCCTCGAACTCCAACTTCTGGTTTCGCGGTTTTCGCCCCTTTGTGTCTGTCTCCAGGAGCCGATGCTTGGTGCTCGTCCTGGTCGTTTTCGTGGCTATTCCTTTCTCTCCCCCCCCCCCCAGCCATTGCTGGGGCTTCTAATTCTTCTGCTCTCTTGATTCGGGCTGATGTTCCCTTTGTTCCTTTACTTTTTCCTTCGCCTCTCCATTGTTCTGCTGCTCGTATCTTTGTGGGGAAATGGTACACAGTTTGTTCCATTTATCTCCCCCCCAAGTGTCCCGCTCTCTCTTCCTGATTTGAAACACCTCCTAGACTCCTTGCCGGAGCCTGTGCTCCTGCTGGGTGACTTCAATTGTCGTCATTCTCTTTGGGGTGACGTTCTGACGAATACCCGGGGTCGCCTCCTTGAGCCGTTTCTCCTCTCTTCTTCCCTGTCTCTTCTGAATTCTGGTGAGCCCACTCATTTGGACTCTCGAACTCGCACCCTTTCTTGTCTTGATCTTTCTCTCTGCTCTTCTTCTCTTTACTTAGATTTCACATGGCAGGTTCTTGATGACCTCCATGGAAGTGATCATTTCCCCATCCTTGTTTCCTTTTTCTCTTTTCGCCCTTCCCTCTCTTTCCCTAGGTGGCAGTTTGCTAAGGCGGACTGGACCCTATTTTCCCTCAGTGCTACTCTCTCTGACCTCTCCCTTCTGCCCCTCTCTCGCGCTCTCCTCCTTTTTCGTGACACTGTCTTCGACGCTGCCCTCCGCTCTATTCCTCGCTCTTCCTCTCGGGGTCCACGGAAGTGCGTTCCCTGGTGGAATGCGGACTGTGCTCGGGCTGTCCGCTGTAAGCGTGCAGCCTGGAAGAAGCACCGCCGTAGGCAGACGACCGATTCTTTTCTTTTCTTTCGGAAAGCGAGTGCGGTGGCCCGTAGGGCCATCCGTACGGCTAAACGTGAATGTTGGGCATCTTATGTCTCGACAATTACGTCCGAAACCCCTCTGGCCCAGATCTGGAAGCGTATCCGCAAGATAGCGGGTAAGTTCGTTCCCGATGTTTCACCGGTCCTTCACCTCCATGATACTCTTGTGGCGGACCCGTTGCAGGTCGCTTCCGAACTGGGTTCCCACTTTTCTTCTGTTAGCTCTGGTCTTCATCTTCCCCAATCTTTCCTTCTTCGTAAACCTGTCCTTGAGTCTCGTCCTTTAGATTTCTGCACTCATCTTCAGCTTCCCTATAATGATCCCTTCTCTCTCTCTGAACTTCGTTCTGCCCTGGCCCTCTGCGGTTCTACGGCGGCGGGCTCCGATGGTATTCATTATGAGATGCTTCGCCATCTCCCTCCGAGCACGTCTCAGTATTTGCTGAGTCTGTATAATCGGATCTGGGAGTCGTCGTCAGTCCCTGAGGACTGGCTCGATGCCGTTGTCCTCCCTGTTCGCAAACCGGCGTCTCTGGGTACTTCCCCTAAGGACTTTCGCCCTATTGCTCTCACAAGTTGTGTCTGCAAACTCTTTGAACGTATGGTTAACGTTCGTCTGATGTGGTTCCTGGAACACCATCACCTCCTCTCCCCTTCTCAATTTGGTTTCCGCAAGTGCCGCAGCACGACAGATGTCCTGGTGAACTTGGAGGTCTATATACGTACTGCTTTTGCTGCGAAGACCTCCGTTGTTGCCGTCCTTTTTGACCTAGAAAAGGCTTACGACACCACTTGGCGTTATCATATCCTATCTCAACTTCATTCTTTTGGCCTTCGTGGTCATCTCCCTCTCTTTCTCCGCAGCTTCCTCTCTCGTCGTTCCTTTCGGGTGCGCCTTGGTACCGCTCTCTCTCCCTCTTTTCAGCAATACGAAGGTGTGCCCCAGGGTAGTGTTCTGAGCACTACTCTTTTTCTGGTTGCCCTCAATGGTCTTCTTTCCTCTCTTCCTTCTGGTGTCTTCTCCGCTCTCTATGTCGATGATCTTACCCTTTGTTGTCAGGGTGATGATTCGCCTCTCCTTCAACGCCGGCTTCAACTTGCGATTGATGCCGTGTCGTCTTGGGCCACAGGTCATGGCTTCAAGTTCTCTACTTCTAAGACTTGTGCCATGACTTTTACGCGGAAACGGGTTGTTCTTCGTCCCTCTTTGTCACTTTATGGTCATCCCCTTGAATACAAAGATTCCGCGAAGCTTTTGGGGTTATTCCTTGACACTCGTTTGTCTTGGTCTCCCCATATCTCTTACCTCCGTGTTGAGTGCTCTAAGTCCCTTACCCTCCTTCGGGTCTTGTCCCATACTTCTTGGGGGGCAGATAGGCGCACTCTCCTTGCTTTACATTCCTCTCTCGTCCTGTCTAAGCTCGATTATGGTTGCCCTGCTTACTCGTCTGCTTAGCCTTCTACTCTTCGCCGTCTTGATGCTTTGCACCATACTGGGTTGCGCCTCAGTTCTGGTGCCTTTCGTTCGACTCCCGTCCTTAGCTTGTATGTTGACACTGGCTTCCTGTCTCTCCAGGACCGCCGTGATCGCTACTGTCTTCGCTATCTTGCGCGGTCCTTGCAACATCCTTCCTCTCGTCTCTGTCGTGCTTTAACTTTTACCCCTCCTGCGGTTCCTGTTCCTCTTCACCACCTCCCTCTTTCTGTCCGGTTATCTCGCCTGCAGGATTCTCTTTCCGTTCGTATTTCTGATGTTTCTCCTCGTGTTGTTCCTTCTTTGCCCCCGTGGAGGGTCCCTCTTCCGCGGTTTTGTACATCCTTGACTCGTATCACTAAAGCTTTTACCCCTCCTACAGTTCTAAAACGCCTTTTCCTCGAGCACTTTTCTTCTCACTCCCGCTCCGTTTCTGTCTTCACCGATGGGTCTAAGTCAGCGGACGGTGTTGGCTACTCTGTTGTTTTTCCTGATCGCACTTATATGTGTCGCTTGCCTCCGGAGACTAGCATCTTTACAGCGGAACTTTATGCTATTCTCTATGCTCTTCGTCTCCTGCTTTCTCGTTGTCAGTCTTCCTTTGTGGTTGTTGTTGACTCTCGTAGTGCCCTCATGGCTCTCGGGTGCTTTAATCCAGTTCATCCGGTAGTTGTCGAGATCCAGCATTGGCTGTTTCTCGTTCACAGTAAATTTAAGTCGGTTGAGTTTTGTTGGGTTCCCAGCCATATTGGCGTGTCTTTAAATGAGCGTGCGGATGCTGCCGCTAAGGAAGCTGTCCGCTCTTGTCCCATCTCTCGTAAAGGCATTCCGTATTCAGACTTTTACCCGGTTATCCATTCCTCAGTCCTTGCCCGTTGGCAGGCTTCTTGGTTGTCTGTTACTGGTAACAACCTACGTACTCTTAAATGTTGTGTTTCCTCGTGGCCGTCCTCCTTCCACCGTAACCGGCGGTGGGAAACAGCTCTAGCGAGGTTGCGTATTGGCCATACTCGCTTAACCCATGGTCACTTGATGGAGCGCCGCCCTGCTCCTTATTGTCCTAGTTGCATTGTCCCTCTTACGGTCGTGCATGTCCTTCTTGAATGTCCTGACTTCCAGGACGAGCGTGTGTCTTGCTTTCCGACCGCCCCTCGCGGTCACCTGTCCCTCGATAGAATTCTTGGTGACTCGGATACTTTTGATATCGTTCGCCTTATGCGTTTTTGTTCTCGTATTGGCATCCTTGGTGATATTTAGCGCCCTCTGATTATTTTGCGTATTTGATGGTGCTACATAGCCTTCCCGGTTTGGTGCCTTCTTTTGATAATTACTTACTTACTTCTCCTATCTGCTTGCCGTTTCCTGCCGACCTTTTGTTCTGGTTCTTCCCTTGGACTTCTTCTATTTTGACGCCCGGGTGCTGGAGGAGGCATACTCTTGCACCCGTAGAACTGTAGTACCCGACGTAGAGAGCGAGGGGAACCTTATATTGTCAATCCCCCTTTCATCACTGAACCCGATCTCGACGGACTGTCGGTTCTTAAGGTGGCGTTTTGGGGCGTATACTCACGACGCACCCCTAGGAGGCCCCGGCAAGATCGGCGATAGCTTCTTGTTGGGTGTCCTGCCTCTAATTGTGGCTCCATGGTGGGTGTGGGGGCACATTCGTGAATAAATTTTCCTTTTCGTCATAACCCCTGTTTTGACTTTCTGCTTTACCTTCTCGGGTTCGTGGGGGTGGGCGACCAAGCCCCCCCCGGGTCGGTCCGTGTTGGAAGACCGGGCTCTGTAGCCTCCGCTGCATTGGGCCCCGACCTTGCTCCTCCTTTGGCCTCTGACTCCTTTCCCTGGCTCCCCTCCCTCCCTCTGTGGTTGGGTCGAGACCCAAGCCCCCAGTGGTGACTACCTCGTCCCCCTGGCGCGGCTCCATCTCTAGTTGTAACTACTGCGCCTTTTAACCCCCCTCTGGGGGTTCTCACCGCCGTCCTCGTCACGGCCGCCCTCGCTCGATTCCTTCCAGTTCTGCTACTTATCAGGCCTTGTTTGGTCCCGCTTCGTGGGCCAAATATTTTGATCTCCCTCTTGATTCTGCGCCTCCTGACGATTTCTCCCTCCATCGACATCTCGTTGATTCCGTGGATGCCTCGATTACTTTCAACCTCAGAAGTCTCGGTACACGTGTCGTTGCTGCTCCTTCTCAGGATGCTGCTTCCCGCTAGGCTGCCTTATCCTGCCTTGGCGAGACCCCCGTTCGGGTCTCGAAGAACGCTCGGTTGAATGCCAGTGTTGGCATTCTGCTCCTGCCCCATGTTGCGACCGGTGTTCGGGACCTGCGCGACTGACACGACGATATTTGACATATTCTTGCTGCACAGGGCCATTCTATTCTCCAGGTAGACACGTTTACTAGTCCCCCTCGTGGTAGTCGCCGTCAACCCCTCCGGGTTGTGAAGATTACCTTTGATAGTAGGACCCTTCCACCCTCTGTCATTCCTGCTGGTGCCAGGTGCTCTGTCCAGGAGTACATTCCTTCTCCTCGGCTCTGTAACAAGTGCTGGAGGTTTGGGCATGGTGCCCTCCGCTGCTCCGGGACTGTCTGTGTCCTTTGTGTGGTGGCGAAGGTCACTCTAAGTCGGAGTGCACTTCTCCCCAGGCTCGTTGCCTCAACTGCGGTGAGGCCCATCCTACCTTCTCCCGTGCGTGTGTCCATTACAAGCTTGAGGCAACCATCCTCAGCTTGAAGCACTGGGAGCGTTTATCTTTTCCTGAGGCGAGACGCCAGGTTCGCCGGCTCCCGCCTTATGCTAATATCTCTTATGCTCGCGTGTTGCGCTCTTCCTCTCCTCGTCCTTCCCGCCTTCCTCAGACTCACAACCGTTTCCGGGCCTTGGACCCTGATATGCCCACTGCCCACTCCTCTGTTCCTTTGCGTTCTGTCCTGAGGGGTCCCCCTCCTGGTCCTCTGTCTGGGGTTCCCCTTCTTTCTACCCGGTCTGTCATGTTTCCTGTGTCTTCTTCCTAGTCTCCCTCCGATCCTCCTTCCCATCCACTTCCTCCATCTATCGGCTCTCCCCGCCGCCTGTCGGTGCAGGCGGATGTCCATCGCTCTCCTAACGGCCGTCGTGTGTGCTCTCGTTCAGCTTCTCCTTTTGAGACACTGGAATCCGTTGCCCAGTACGTAGTTGCTGGGACACCAGTCTCTTTAAGTCAGAAGCGTAAGTAAGTAAGTAATTATCAAAAGAAGGCACCAAACCGGGAATGCTATGTAGCACCAAGTACGCAAAATAATCAGAGGGCGCTAAATATCACCAAGGATGCCAATACGAGAACAAAAACGCATAAGGCGAACGATATCAAAAGTATCCGAGTCACCAAGAATTCTATCGAGGAACAGGCGACCGCGAGGGGCGGTCGGAAAGCAAGACACACGCTCGTCCTGGAAGTCAGGACATTCAAGAAGGACATGCACGACCGTAAGAGGGACAATGCAACTAGGACAATAAGGAGCAGGGCGGCGCTCCATCAAGTGACCATGGGTTAAGCGAGTATGGCCAATACGCAACCTCGCCAGAGCTGTTTCCCACCGCCGGTTACGGTGGAAGGAGGACGGCCACGAGGAAACACAACATTTAAGAGTATGTAGCTTTACCAGTAACAGACAACCAAGAAGCCTGCCAACGGGTAAGGACTGAGGAATGGATAACCGGGTAAAAGTCGGAATAAGGAATAGCTTTACGAGAGATGGGACAAGAGTGGACAGATTTCCTGGCAGCAGCATCCGCACGCTCATTTAAAGAGACACCAATATGGCTGGGAAACCAACAAAAGACAACCGACTTAAATTTACTGTGAACAAGAAACAGCCAATGCTGGATCTCGACAACCAATGGAAAAACCAGATTAATGGACCCGAGAGCCATGAGGGCACTACGAGAGTCAACAACAACTACAAAGGAAAATTGACAACAAGAGAGCAGGGGGAAGAAGAGCATAGAGAATACCATAAAGCTCCGCTGAGAGGATGCTAGTCTCCGGAGGTAAGCTACACATATAAGTGTGAGCAGGAAAAACAACAGAGTAGCCAACACCGTCCACAGACTTAGACCCATTGGTAAAAACGGAAACGGGGTGGGAGAAAGAAGAAAAGTGCTCAAGGAAAAGGCGTTTTAGAACCGTAGGAGGGGTAAAAGTTTTAGTGATGCAGGTCAAGGATGTACAAAACTGCGGAGGGGGGACTCTCAACGGGGGCAAAGAAGGAACAACACGAGGAGAAATATTAGAAATACGAACGGAAATAGAATCCTGTAAGCAAGATAACCGGACAGAAAGAGGGAGGTGGTGAAGAGGAACAGGAACCGCAGGAGGGGTAAAAGTTAAAGCACGACAGAGGCGAGAGGAAGGATGTTGCAAGGACCGCGCAAGATAGCGAAGACAGTAGCGATCACGGCGGTCCTGCAGAGATAGGAAGCCAGTGTCAACATACAAGCTGAGGACGGGAACCGAACGAAGGGCACCAGAACTGAGGCGCAACCCAGTATGGTGCAAAGCATCAAGACAGCGAAGAGTAGAAGGAGAAGCAGACGAGTAAGCAGGGCAACCATAATCGAGCTTAGACAGGACGAGAGAGGAATGTAAAGCAAGGAGAGTGCGCCTATCTGCCCCCCAAGAAGTATGGGACAAGACCCGAAGGAGGGTAAGGGTCTTAGAGCACTCAACACGAAGGTAAGAGATATGGGGAGACCAAGACAAACGAGTGTCAAGGAATAACCCCAAAAGCTTCGCGGAATCTTTGTATTCAAGGGGATGACCATAAAGTGACAAAGAGGGACGAAGAACAACCCGTTTCCGCGTAAAAGTCATGGCACAAGTCTTAGAAGTAGAGAACTTGAAGCCATTACCTGTGGCCCAAGACGACACGGCATCAATGGCAAGTTGAAGCCGGCGTTGAAGGAGAGGCTAATCATCACCCTGACAACAAAGGGTAAGATCATCGACATAGAGGGCGGAGAAGACACCAGAAGGAAGAGAGGAAAGAAGACCATTGAGGGCAACCAGAAAAAGAGTAGTTCTCAGAACACTACCCTGGGGCACACCTTCGTATTGCTGAAAAGAGGCAGAGAGAGCAGTACCAAGGCGCACCCGAAAGGAACGACGAGAGAGGAAGCTGCGGAGAAAGAGAGGGAGATGACTACGAAGGCCAAAAGAATGAAGTTGAGATAGGATATGATAACGCCAAGTGGTGTCGTAAGCCTTTTCTAGGTCAAAAAGGACGGCAACAACGGAGGTCTTCGCAGCAAAAGCAGTACGAATATAGACCTCCAAGTTCACCAGGACATCTGTCGTGCTGCGGCACTTGCGGAAACCAAATTGAGAAGGGGAGAGGTGGTGATGGTGTTCCAGGAACCACATCAGACGAACGTTAACCATACGTTCAAAGAGTTTGCAGACACAACTTGTGAGAGCAATAGGGCGAAAGTCCTTAGGGGAAGTACCCAGAGACCCCGGTTTGCGAACAGGGAGGACAACGGCATCGAGCCAGTCCTCAGGGACTGACGACGACTCCCAGATCAGATTATACAGACTCAGTAAATACTGAGACGTGCTCGGAGGGAGATGGCGAAGCATCTCATAATGAATACCATCGGAGCCCGCCGCCGTAGAACCGCAGAGGGCCAGGGCAGAACGAAGTTCAGAGAGAGAGAAGGGATCATTATAGGGAAGCTGAAGATGAGTGCAGAAATCTAAAGGACGAGACTCAAGGACAGGTTTACGAAGAAGGAAAGATTGGGGAAGATGAAGACCAGAGCTAACAGAAGAAAAGTGGGAACCCAGTTCGGAAGCGACCTGCAACGGGTCCGCCACAAGAGTATCATGGAGGTGAAGGACCGGTGAAACATCGGGAACGAACTTACCCGCTATCTTGCGGATACGCTTCCAGATCTGGGCCAGAGGGGTTTCGGACGTAATTGTTGAGACATAAGATGCCCAACATTCACGTTTAGCCGTACGGATGGCCCTACGGGCCACCGCACTCGCTTTCCGAAAGAAAAGAAAAGAATCGGTCGTCTGCCTACGGCGGTGCCTCTTCCAGGCTGCACGCTTACAGCGGACAGCCCGAGCACAGTCCGCATTCCACCAGGGAACGCACTTCCGTGGACCCCAAGTGGAAGAGCGAGGAATAGAGCGGAGGGCAGCGTTGAAGACAGTGTCATGAAAAAGGAGGAAGCGCGAGAGAGGGGCAGAAGGGAGAGGTCAGAGAGAGTAGTACTGAGGGAAAATAGGGTCCAGTCCGCCTTAGCAAACTGCCACCTAGGGAAAGAGAGGGAAGGGCGAAAAGAGAAAAAGGAAACAAGGATGGGGAAATGATCACTTCCATGGAGGTCATCAAGAACCTGCCACGTGAAATCTAAGTAAAGAGAAGAAGAGCAGAGAGAAAGATCAAGACAAGAAAGGGTGCGAGTCCGAGAGTCCAAATGAGTGGGCTCACCAGAATTCAGAAGAGACAGGGAAGAAGAGAGGAGAAACGGCTCAAGGAGGCGACCCCGGGTATTCGTCAGAACGTCACCCCAAAGAGAATGACGACAATTGAAGTCACCCAGCAGGAGCACAGGCTCCGGCAAGGAGTCTAGGAGGTGTTTCAAATCAGGAAGAGAGACCGGGACACTCGGGGGGAGATAAATGGAACAAACTGTGTACCATTTCCCCACAAAGATACGAGCAGCAGAACAATGGAGAGGCGAAGGAAAAAGTAAAGGAACAAAGGGAACATCAGCCCGAATCAAGAGAGCAGAAGAATTAGAAGCCCCAGCAATGGCTGGGGGGGGGGGGGAGAGAAAGGAATAGCCACGAAAACGACCAGGACGAGCACCAAGCATTGGCTCCTGGAGACAGACACAAAGGGGCGAAAACCGCGAAATCAGAAGTTGGAGTTCGAGGAAATTGGCGTAATAACCTCGAACGTTCCATTGAAGAATGGACAACGACGAGAAGAGAAAGGACAAAAACAGAGAACAAGGAAGAAACAAAGGCGAAAGAGCAACAGAGCACGTTAAAGAATATCAGGGTCGGGATCAGGGTCAGCAAAGTCAGGGTTAGGGGGCATGGGTAAACTGAGCAAAGACGGAGGGAAGGAAACGGGAGAACAGATCAGAGGCGGGCGGGCAGGGTCCGGAGGAGGAGGAGGAGGAGGAGGAGGAAGAGGAGGAGACAACGGAGAGGAGCAGTCAAGGACAGCAGCAGGAAGATGGGGAGTAGAAAGAGGGGAGCGCACCCCAGCAAGAGCAGCAACCGAAAGGGAAGCAGGGGCCAAAGAAACCTCCATAGCAGGAACAGGGGGCGCAAGCACTGAAACGGGAGGGGAAGGAGCAACAGAGCCAGAAGGAGGAGCTGAGGAAGAAAGCGAAGCCTTCTTACCCGCCGGGGAAGAGGAAGGAGAGGAGCCAGGCTTACGCTTCTGACTTAAAGAGACCGGTGTCCCAGCAACTACGTACCGGGCAACGGATTCCAGTGTCTCAACAGGAGAAGCCGAACGAGAGCACACACGACGGCCGTTAGGAGAGCGATGGACATCCGCCCGCACCGACAGGCGGTGGGGAGAGCCGATAGATGGAGGAAGAGGATGGGAAGGAGGATCGGAGGGGGACGAGGAAGAAGACACAGAAGACACGACAGACCGGGTAGAAGGAAGGGGAACCCCAGACAGAGGACCAGGAGGAGGATCCTTCGGGAGAGAACCCAAAGGGACAGAGGAGGGGGCAGTGGGCGCATCAGGTTCCAAGGCCCGGAAACGGTTGAGAGTCTGAGGAAGGCGGGAAGGACGAGAAGAGGAAGAGCGCAACACAGGAGCATAAGAGATATTATCATAAGGCGGGAGCCGGCGAACCTGGTGCCTCGCCTCAGGAAAAGATAAACGCTCCCGGTGCTTCAAGTTGAGGACGGCTGCCTCAAGCTTGTAATGGACACACGCACGGGAGAAGGTAGGATGGGCCTCACCGCAGTTGAGGCAACGAGCCTGGGGAGAAGCGCACTCCGACTTAGAGTGACCTTCGCCACCACACAAAGGACAGAGGGAGACAGTCCCGGAGCAGCGGAGGGCACCATGCCCAAACCTCCAGCACTTGTTGCAGAGCCGAGGAGAAGGAATGTACTCCTGGACAGAGCACCTGGCACCAGCAAGAAAGACAGAGGGTGGAAGGGTCCTACCATCAAAGGTAATCTTCACAACCCGGAGGGGTTGACGGCGACTACCACGAGGGGGACGAGTAAACGTGTCCACCTGGAGAATAGAATGGCCCTGGGCAGCGAAGATATGTCGAATATCGTCGTGGCAGTCGCGCAGGTCCCGAACACCGGTCGCAACATGGGGCGGGAGCAAAATAGTGCCAACACTGGCATTCAACTGAGCGTTCTTCGAGACCCGAACGGGGGTCTCGCCAAGGCAGGATAAGGCAGCCAAGCGGGAAGCAGCATCCTGAGAAGGAGCAGCAACGACACGTGTACCGAGACGAGTGGGGTTGAAAGTAATGGAGGCATCCACGGAATCAATGAGATGTCGATGGAGGGAGAAATCGTCAGGAGGCGCAGAATCAAGAGGGAGGAGATCAAAATATTTGGCCCACGAAGCGGGACCAAACAAGGCTTGATAGGTAGCAGAACTGGAAGGAATCGAGCGAGGGCGGCCGTGACGAGGACGGCGGTGAGAACCCCGAGAGAGAGAGGGGTTAAAAGGCGCAGTAGTTACAACTAGAGAAGGAGCCGCGCCAGGGGACGAGGTAGTCACCACTGGGGGCTTGGGGCTCGACCCAACCACAGAGGAGGGAGGGGAGCAAGAGGAAGGAGTCAGAGAGGCCAAAGGAGGAGCAAGGTCGGGGCCCAACGCAGCGGAGGCTACAGAGCCCGGTCTTCCAATACGGACCGACTCGGGGGCTTGGTCGCCCACCCCACGAGCCTGAGAAGGTAAACCAGAAGAAGCCGAAACAGGGGTTATCATCTTGACGAAAAGAAGAATTCACTCACGAATGTGCCCCAACACCCACCATGGAGCCACAATTAGAGGCAGGACACCCAACAAGAAGCTATCGCCGATCTTGTCGGGGCCTCCTAGGGGTGCGTCGTGAGTATATGCCCCACAAACGCCACCTTAAGAAACCGACAGTCCGTCGAGATCGGGTTCAGTGACGAAGTGGGGATTGACAATAAAAGGTTCCCCTCGCTCTCGACGTCGGGTACTGCAGTTCTACGGGTGCAAGAGTATGCCTCCTCAAGCACCCGGGCGTCAAAATAGAAGAAGTCCAAGGGAAGAACCAGAACGAGCAAAAGGTCGGCAGGAAACGGCAAGCAGATAGGAGAAGAGGGGGGGAGAAAAACGAAACAGAAGGAAAAGGAAAAGATGCCCAGCAGAATTGGAGAGGACGGCAGCAGGAGCACAAGGCTAGAAAAGGACAGAGGACTGTCCCAAGGAGCATCACACTCCGGCAGCCGTCCACTAAGCCCCCACACGGCGACAACGAGCTGAGCGGGGAGGGGGGATTGACAATAAAAGGTTCCCCTCACTCGAGACGTTGGGTACTAGAGTTCTACGGGTGCAATAGTATGCCGCCTCAAGCACCCAGGCGTCAAAATAGAAGAAGTCCAAAGAAACAATCCAAAACAAGCAAAAGGTCGGCAGGAAACAACAAGCAGATAGGAGAAGAGGGGGTGAAAAACGAAAAGACTAAAAGGAAGACCGAACCAGCACAATTAGAGAAGACAGCAACAGAAGTTAAAGGCCAGAAAAGGACAGAGGACTGTCCCACAGAGCATCACACTCCGGCAGCCGTCCACGAAGCCCCCTCACGACGCCAACGGGCCGGATGGGGAGGGGGCACCTAATAGGAAGCTATTGCCTATCATGCTGGGGCCTCCTAGGGGTGCGTCGTGAGCATACGCCCCACAAACGCCACCTTAGGAACCGTTAGTCTGTCGAGAGCGGGTTCAGCGACGAAAGGGGGATTGACAATAAAAGGTTCCCCTCACTAGAGACGTCGGGTACTACAGTTCTACGGGTGCAAGTAAGTAATTATCAAAAGAAGGCACCAAACCGGGAAGGCTATGTAGCACCATCAAATACGCAAAATAATCAGAGGGCGCTAAATATCACCAAGGATGCCAATACGAGAACAAAAACGCATAAGGCGAACGATATCAAAAGTATCCGAGTCACCAAGAATTCTATCGAGGAACAGGCGACCGCGAGGGGCGGTCGGAAAGCAAGACACACGCTCGTCCTGGAAGTCAGGACATTCAAGAAGGACATGCACGACCGTAAGAGGGACAATGCAACTAGGACAATAAGGAGCAGGGCGGCGCTCCATCAAGTGACGATGGGTTAAGCGAGTATGGCCAATACGCAACCTCGCCAGAGCTGTTTCCCACCGCCGGTTACGGTGGAAGGAGGACGGCCACGAGGAAACACAACATTTAAGTGTACGTAGCTTGTTACCAGTAACAGACAACCAAGAAGCCTGCCAACGGGTAAGGACTGAGGAATGGATAACTGGGTAAAAGTCGGAATACGGAATGCCTTTACGAGAGATGGGACAAGAGCGGACAGCTTCCTTAGCGGCAGCATCCGCACGCTCATTTAAAGACACACCAATATGACTGGGAACCCAACAAAACTCAACCGACTTAAATTTACTGTGAACGAGAAACAGCCAATGCTGGATCTCGACAACTACTGGATGAACCGGATTAAAGGACCCGAGAGCCATGAGGGCACTACGAGAGTCAACAACAACCACAAAGGAAGACTGACAATGAGAAAGCAGGAGACGAAGAGCATAGAGAATAGCATAAAGTTCTGCTGTAAAGATGCTAGTCTCCGGAGGCAAGCGACACATATAAGTGCGATCAGGAAAAACAACAGAGTAGCCAACACCGTCCGCTGACTTAGACCCATCGGTGAAGACAGAAACGGAGCGGGAGTGAGAAGAAAAGTGCTCGAGGAAAAGGCGTTTTAGAACCGTAGGAGGGGTAAAAGCTTTAGTGATACGGGTCAAGGAAGTACAAAACCGCGGAAGAGGGACCCTCCACGGGGTCAAAGAAGGAACAACACGAGGAGAAACATCAGAAATACGAACGGAGAGAGAATCCTGTAGGCGAGATAACCGGACAGAAAGAGGGAGGTGGTGAACAGGAACAGGAACCGCAGGAGGGGTAAAAGTTAAAGCACGACAGAGGCGAGAGGAAGGATGTTGCAAGGACCGCGCAAGATAGCGAAGACAGTAGCGATCACGGCGGTCCTGGAGAGACAGGAAGCCAGTGTCAACATATAAGCTAAGGATGGGAGTCGAACGAAAGGCACCAGAACTGAGGCGCAACCCAGTATGGTGCAAAGCATCAAGACGGCGAAGAGTAGAAGGAGAAGCAGACGAGTAAGCAGGGCAACCATAATCGAGCTTAGACAGGACGAGAGAGGAATGTAAAGCAAGGAGAGTGCGCCTATCTGCCCCCCAAGAAGTATGGGACAAGACCCGAAGGAGGGTAAGGGCCTTAGAGCACTCAACACGGAGGTAAGAGATATGGGGAGACCAAGACAAACGAGTGTCAAGGAATAACCCCAAAAGCTTCGCGGAATCTTTGTATTCAAGGGGATGACCATAAAGTGACAAAGAGGGACGAAGAACAACCCGTTTCCGCGTAAAAGTCATGGCACAAGTCTTAGAAGTAGAGAACTTGAAGCCATGACCTGTGGCCCAAGACGACACGGCATCAATTGCAAGTTGAAGCCGGCGTTGAAGGAGAGGCGAATCATCACCCTGACAACAAAGGGTAAGATCATCGACATAGAGAGCGGAGAAGACACCAGAAGGAAGAGAGGAAAGAAGACCATTGAGGGCAACCAGAAAAAGAGTAGTGATCAGAACACTACCCTGGGGCACACCTTCGTATTGCTGAAAAGAGGCAGAGAGAGCGGTACCAAGACGCACCCGAAAGGAACGACGAGAGAGGAAGCTGCGGAGAAAGAGAGGGAGATGACCACGAAGGCCAAAAGAATGAAGTTGAGATAGGATATGATAACGCCAAGTGGTGTCGTAAGCCTTTTCTAGGTCAAAAAGGACGGCAACAACGGAGGTCTTCGCAGCAAAAGCAGTACGAATATAGACCTCCAAGTTCACCAGGACATCTGTCGTGCTGCGGCACTTGCGGAAACCAAATTGAGAAGGGGAGAGGAGGTGATGGTGTTCCAGGAACCACATCAGACGAACGTTAACCATACGTTCAAAGAGTTTGCAGACTCAACTTGTGAGAGCAATAGGGCGAAAGTCCTTAGGGTAAGTACCCAGAGACCCCGGTTTGCGAACAGGGAGGACAACGGCATCGAGCCAGTCCTCAGGGACTGACGACGACTCCCAGATCCGATTATAGAGACTCAGGAAATACTGAGACGTGCTCGGAGGGAGATGGCGAAGCATCTCATAATGAATACCATCGGAGCCCGCCGCCGTAGAACCGCAGAGGGCCAGGGCAGAACGAAGTTCAGAGAGAGAGAAGGGATCATTATAGGGAAGCTGAATATGAGTGCAGAAATCTAAAGGACGAGACTCAAGGACAGGTTTACGAAGAAGGAAAGATTGGGGAAGATGAAGACCAGAGCTAACAGAAGAAAAGTGGGAACCCAGTTCGGAAGCGACCTGCAACGGGTCCGCCACAAGAGTATCATGGAGGTGAAGGACCGGTGAAACATCGGGAACGAACTTACCCGCTATCTTGCGGATACGCTTCCAGATCTGGGCCAGAGGGGTCTCGGACGTAATTGTTGAGACATAAGATGCCCAACATTCACGTTTAGCCGTACGGATGGCCCTACGGGCCACCGCACTTGCTTTCCGAAAGAAAAGAAAAGAATCGGTCGTCTGCCTACGGCGGTGCCATTTCCAGGCTACACGCTTACAGCGGACAGCCCGAGCACAGTCCGCATTCCACCAGGGAACGCACTTCCGTGGACCCCGAGAGGAAGAGCGAGGAATAGAGAGGAGGGCAGCGTTGAAGACAGTGTCATGAAAAAGGAGGAGAGCGCGAGAGAGAGGCAGAAGGGAGAGGTCAGGGAGAGCAGCACTGAGGGTAAATAGGGTCCAGTCTGCCTTAGCAAACTGCCACCTAGGGAAAGAGAGGGAAGGGCGAAAAGAGAAAAAGGAAACAAGGATGGGGAAATGATCACTTCCATGGAGGTCATCAAGAACCTGCCACGTGAAATCTAAGTAAAGAGAAGAAGAGCAGAAAAAAAGATCAAGACAAGAAAGGGTGCGAGTCCGAGAGTCCAAATGAGTCGGCTCACCAGAATTCAGAAGAGACAGGGAAGAAGAGAGGAGAAACTGCTCAAGGAGGCGACCCCGGGTATTCGTCAGAACGTCACCCCAAAGGGAATGACGACAATTGAAGTCACCCAGCAGGAGCACAGGCTCCGGCAAGGAGTCAAGGAGGTGTTTCAAATCAGGAAGAGAGAGCGGGACACTCGGGGGGAGATAAATGGAACAAACTGTGCACCATTTCCCCACAAAGATACGAGCAGCAGAACAATGGAGAGGCGAAGGAAAAAGCAAAGGAACAAAGGGAACATCAGCACGAATCAAGAGAGCAGAAGAATTAGAAGCCCCAGCAATGGCTGGGTGGGAGAGAGAAAGGAATAGCCACGAAAACGACCAGGACGAGCACCAAGCATTGGCTCCTGGAGACAGACACAAAGGGGCGAAAACCGCGAAATCAGAATTTGGAGGTCGAGGAAATTGGCGTAATAACCTCGAACGTTCCATTGAAGAATGGACAACGACGAGAAGAGAAAGGACAAAACCAGAGAACAAAGAAGAAACCAAGGCGAAAGAGCAACAGAGCACGTTAAAGAATATCAGGGTCGGGATCAGGGTCAGCAAAGTCAGGGTTAGGGGGCATGGGTAAACCGAGCAAAGACGGAGGGAAGAAAACGGGAGAACAGATCAGAGGGGGGCGGGCGGGGTCCGGAGGAGGAGGAGGAGGAAGAGGAGGAGACAACGGAGAGGAGCAGTCAAGGACAGCAGCAGGAAGAGGGGGAGTAGAAAGAGGGGAGCGCACCCCAGCAAGAGCAGCAACCGAAAGGAAAGCAGGGGCCAAAGAAACCTCCGTAGCAGGAACAGGGGGCGCAATCACTGAAACGGGAGGGGAAGGAGCAACAGAACCAGACGTAGGAGCTGAGGAAGAAAGCGAAGCCTTCTTACCCGCCGGGGAAGAGGAAGGAGAGGAGCCAGGCTTACGCTTCTGGCTTAAAGAGTCCGGTGTCCCAGCAACTACGTACCGGGCAACGGATTCCAGTGTCTCAACAGAAGCCGAACGAGAGCACACACGACGCCCGCTAGGAGAGCGATGGACATCCGCCCGCACCGACAGGCGGTGGGTAGAGCCGATAGATGGAGGAAGAGGATGGGAAGGAGGACCGGAGGGGGACGAGGAAAAAGACACAGGAGACACGACAGACCGGGTAGAAGGAAGGGGAACCCCGGACAGAGGACCAGGAGGATCCTTCGGGAGAGAACGCAAAGGAACAGAGGAGGGGGCAGTTGGCGCATCAGGGTCCAAGGCCCGGAAACGGTTGTGAGTCTGAGGAAGGCGGGAAGGACGAGGAGAGGAAGAGCGCAACACGCGAGCATAAGAGATATTAGCATAAGGCGGGAGCCGGCGAACCTGGCGTCTCGCCTCAGGAAAAGATAAACGCTCCCGGTGCTTCAAGTTGAGGACGGCTGCCTCAAGCTTGAAATGGACACACGCACGGGAGAAGGTAGGATGGGCCTCACCGCAGTTGAGGCAACGAGCCTGGGGAGAAGTGCACTCCGACAGAGTGACCTTCGCCACCACACAAAGGACAGAGACAGTCCCGGAGCAACGGAGGGCACCATGCCCAAACCTCCAGCACTTGTTGCAGAGCCGAGGAGAAGGAATGTACTCCTGGACAGAGCACCTGGCAAGAGCAAGAATGACAGAGGGTGGAAGGGTCCTACCATCAAAGGTAATCTTCACAACCCGGAGGGGATGACGGCGACTACCACGAGGGGGACGAGTAAACGTGTCCACCTGGAGAATAGAATGGCCCTGGGCAGCAAGGATATGTCGAGTATCGTCGTGGCAGTCGCGCAGGTCCCGAACACCGGTCGCAACATGGGGCGGGAGCAAAATAGTGCCAACACTGGCATTCAACTAAGCGTTCTTCGAGACCCGAACAGTGGTCTCGCCAAGGCAGGATAAGGCAGCCAAGCGGGAAGCAGCATCCTGAGAAGGAGCAGCAACGACACGTGTATCGAGACGAGTGGGGTTGAAAGTAATGGAGGCATCCACGGAATCAACGAGATGTCGATGGAGGGAGAAATCGTCAGGAGGCGCAGAATCAAGAATCAGGAGAGCAAAATATTTGGCCCACGACGCGGGACCAAACAAGGCTTGATAGGTAGCAGAACTGGAAGGAATCCAGCGAGGGCGGCCGTGACGAGGACAGCGGTGAGAACCCCCAGAGAGGGGTTAAAAGGCGCAGTAGTTACAACTAGAGAAGGAGCCACGCCAGGGGAAGAGGTAGTCACCACTGGGGGCTTGGGGCTCGACCCAACCACAGAGGAGGGAGGGGAGCCAGGGGAAGGAGTCAGAGAGGCCAAAGGAGGAGCAAGGTCGGGGCCCAATGCAGCGGAGGCTACAGAGCCCGGTCTTCCAATACGGACCGACTCGGGGGCTTGGTCGCCCACCCCACGAGCCTGAGAAGGTACACCAGAAGCAGCCGAAACAGGGGTTATGACGAAAAAAGAATTCATTCACGAATGTGCCCCCACACCCACCATGGAGCCACAATTAGAGGCAGGACACCCAACAAGAAGCTATCGCCGATCTTGCCAGGGCTTCCTAGGGGTGCGTCGTAAGTATACGCCCCACAAACGCCACCTTAAGAACCGTTAGTCTGTCGAGAGCGGGTTCAGCGACGAAAGGGGGATTGACAATAAAAGGTTCCCCTCACTAGAGACGTCGGGTACTACAGTTCTACGGGTGCAAGAGTGCCTCCTCAAGCACCCATGCTTCTAAGTAGAATTAGTCCAAAGGAATAACCAAAATAAGCAAAAGGTCGGTAGGAAAAGACAAGCAGATAGGAGAAGAGGGGGGGGGGGGGGGAAAGGAGAAAAACGAAACAAAAAAGTTAAAGGAAAAGCGATCCAGCACCATTAGAAGACAGCAGCAGTGCAAGGCCTCCAAAGGACAGAGGACTGTCCCACAGAGCATCACACTCCAGCAGCTGTCCACTAAGCTCCCCTCACGGCGCCAACGGGCCGGATGGGGAGGGACACCCAGCAAATAAAGCGCGTTTGTTTTAAAGGATCCACTTGTGCTGGATACGCTCAATCCTTTCATCTACCACCGAAGAATACACGGGTCTCTGCAAAGTGGATGCACAGGGTTGCAGTACACTTGTGCACCGTCACAACAGGAAGAGCGAGGGAGTCACTCATTACTGAAGACTGAACACCGAGCCACTGACAATGTCAAGTTACCACCTATTGAAGGTAGGGTGGCTGTAGGAATTAAGTGAAGAGATATGCAGTTAAAGAACTGCAGAAAGTATAACACTTTTCCAGAGAAATGGTCATATTTAATGAGCATATTAATTTTAATTTTCGATTAACTTTTTTTTTCAATTTACTGTATTAAGAGGTCCAGCAGACCACCACGTTCCCCCCCCCACCCTCGTGCATCTGCACCCAAGTCATATAGTCAGTGATGAAAGTATCCTCTTTAGACTTATTTACCAGGTAGTCAACCTTCGAGTATCAGTTTTATAGATAGCCTAAGAACGCTGCCATTAAAGCTTTAAGTACCTTGTATATTTTAGTCTTACATTAATAGTCAGTTTTCTCCTTTAGCACTGTGGCTGTTACGTTTTCACGACTTTCCTGCGATGTGTTTCGTGGGATCACTGACCATCTCTATGGTTCGAGTTGCCGAATATTTAGTTTGTTTACTAGACATCCCGCCCAGGAAATATTTCCCCATGTATAACACGCACTATCGGAACCATTAGAATACAGCTTATAAGTATCTACTCCATCTTACCAACTGCTTAAATTTTTGAACAGGCAAACAGACATTTACTGTGGACACAAAGTTACCTATTAAAAAGAACAATTCTTGAATAAAGTTTAATAGACCATACAGACCGATAATGTTAAATGTTTAATATTACGTTCTTTAAAAATCTTAGAACGGATGAAGGTTCTACAGCCCTCTATAACCGTAGCGGGCTCCGGGGACGAGGACCGTGTCGGTGACTGTGCGGTAGTCTGTGAACACTGTGCTCTTAGTATTTATGTTTGTTCTCACCAACGTTGTCGTGTACGACAGCCTGTGGGGAGTAAATTGGACAATTAATAGTTATTCTTTCAAGTAATGAAGAGACTGGCAGTTACAGTACAATACTGTAGATCTGGCATCGAACTTACACTTGGGTAGCAGTAGTAGTGTAGGTAGTCTGCACGATTACGTACGAGGTGTGGGCGATTGTCACGTAGTCTAAAGACCTTTCAGTCACAATCCTGAAGTCCGACTGCACGTACGTGACCGTTAGTGTCGAAGGTCTGAAAAGTACCGTTGTCTGGAGGGCTACGCGGTCATCCACCGGCGTCTGTGCCACCTGTGAAAGAATACTTAAACTAGTCCAAGGTCAGCGTCCAGACCATCGTTTATCACAATACATGCCAAGTACTCACCGCGCGTGTTCCAGTGGTTACAGTCTGGACGGTGAGGGAAGTGAGGGTGACAGCCACACTCTGGAAAGCCTGATCAGTGAGGGTGACGAAGCGGTCGATGGTGAAGAGCTGGGTGACAGTGGGGTTAAATAGTGCATCCACTCTGCTCACTCTAGGACTGCCATACCTTGCACCAGCGTAAGGAGCCGGACCGCTGCTGCCAGAGGTAGCTCGAGGCCCGCTGCTAACTTGTCCAGCTCTGTCACCGCTGCCTACTCCTTGGCCAGAACTGCCAACTGGACCGCCGCCGATGCCTTGGCCGAGGTTAATACCTACTCCTTGACCGCTGCCAAGGCCTAATCCAGCACCCAAAAGTGGACCGCTGCCGACGCCCGGGCCGCCACCTACAACTGGACCGCTGCCGAGTTGACCCGATGACCCCTGAGAGCTGGTACTAGCCGCACCTTTGGTCTGACTGCCATAACCAGAGCCAGGCTGATGGGTTAGAGGAAGGCAAACCATTTAAAAGGTACATGCAAATACGCCATTGTAAGTCATAAAATTACAAAGAAATCACAGGTCTAGGAGCTGCGTACAGGCACTGGTGCGCCATAGTGGCTATACAAGTCTTATAGTACAGTAAAGTAAACCAAAAGACCGCTCCAAAAATTTAACAAAATCTACACATTTATAAAAGTATGCTCTAGATGTTACATACCTGTAAGGTTAAATTTAAGCAGTACCAAATAGTTAGTTGTAAAGGCCAATTGTTCATCTTCCACTCATAGGGAATGATGGAAACTATTCATTAGACTCGTTACAAGCCTTAATGTGACCCTTTACCACTGAGCATTCATGGTTGAGAAGGGCCTTAACCATTGGTATAATTTTCTAATGTTTTTTTTAAATTTTACTACAGTAAAAGCGTTATGATAATGCTATGATTCGACTAAACTTTTTAGTGGTACTAGTACCTTATTATTTAGGAATGAGAGATCTATTACACAATATATGAACCAACAAAACAATTTAGTCTTAAAATTCAGAAGGAACATTGTATACTAATATCAATATAACAAAGTTAGAATTGTTTAGGCTGCGACTACGCTAGCACGACATTCGTGACTTTTATGCCCCCCCTCCCCCGCGATTTAGGCAAATTAAAATCCAATTTTCGTAAACAAAATTGGAAGGCGACGTTTACTCACGGTAGGAAGTTGTGCGACGACTAGATTTTGAGATATTACCAGGGTCGTCCATATTAATAGTACCCAGGAACAGGAAAACATCTTTGAGAAGGAAAAGTTGCTGCATGAAAGTTAAATCAATAAAATCATCTGATGCTGTACAAGTTTGATCAAGAAGTGCTGGAGGGTGGTTATAATTTACCTTAAGTGTAAAAAGACAGACGATCAATTAAAGTGAAACACTATATAGTTTACCTCCAATTATCAGGTGTTAATTAAACTTAAGCTTGCATTTCCTATAGCTTTTTAAGTATATTTGAACAAATTATCTGTGGGAGAGTATACTGAGAATATAAGGACTAAACACAAACCACCCAGATACCACCTTCATTGTGGAAGAAAAGTAAAACACCAACTAACGTCACACAACACCGGTTCCATAACATTCATGGATTTAAACAAATAACAATAACTATCCTTTTATACACAAACCTTGAAGCACGGAAAGAATGTTTTCACCTCAAAAAGTTGGGGATTGAATGACAATTGCAGGAAGGTGGCCCGACTCGTTGCCTTCCCCACACACTATAAACATACGCACTAACAAGAGACTATGGAAGAAGGATAGGAAAGCTCTCTATAAAATATATAGATCATGTAACACCCAACCCAACGCTCACCCGGCCTAACAGTGCCATCTATTGACGAGTGTGCCAACTACAGGAGAAAGTGGTACTATTGCATTCCCCTTCCCTCTAACATTACATCATTGACTTTCTTTATTTATTGGAAAAAGATCTTTGTTTCTTAATTATGTCGTGTTAAATAGTTTGTGGATAACTTCATTAATTACAATGTTTTCACTTATTTTACCGTGTTTAACTTCCTATATAAAAACAAATATTAAACAAATATGAGTCCATAATGTCACCTTACCTTGAGTTACCTTGAGGTGTTTCCGGGGCTTAGCGTCCCCGCGGCCCGGTCGTCGACCAGGCCTCCTGGTTGCCGGACTGATCAACCAGGCTGTTGGACGCGGCTGCTCGCAGCCTGACGTATGAGTCACAGCCTGGTTGATCGGGTATCCTTTGGAGGTGCTTATCCAGTTCTCTCTTGAACACTGTGAGGGGTCAGCTAGTTATGCCCCTTATGTGTAGTGGAAGCGTGTTGAACAGTCTCGGACCTCTGATGTTGATAGAGTTCTCTCTCAGAGTGCCAGTTGCACCTCTGTTTTTCAACGGGGGTATTCTGCATATCCTGCCATGTCTTCTGGTCTCATGTGATGTTATTTCTGTGTGCAGGTTTGGGACCAGCCCCTCTAATATTTTCCACGTGTAAATTATTATGTACCTCTCCCGCCTGCGCTCAAGGGAGTACAGTTTTAGGCTCTTTAGTCGGTCCCAATAGTTTAGATGTTTTACTGAGTGGATTCTAGCAGTAAAGGATCTCTGCACGCTCTCCAGGTCAGCAATTTCTCCAGCTTTGAAAGGTGCTGTCATTGTGCAGCAGTACTCTACTCTAGCCCTTAAACTGCGCAACGCGCCTGCAGGCTCACGTCTGGTTTGCGCAACGCGCCTCCGGGTATTTGCATTTTTCACGTTCCATTCAAAACTCCCGCGGCTACATGGGGTTCACATCAGCTTCCTCAGGGCTCTTGTAAACAGACACCATCTTTAAAAAAAATCGTGGTCCACATTCCCAGGTGTGAGAGCCTCAGTAGTGTGTGAGCAACCAAGGCTGGCGCTCGCAGCATGAGCGCACAGCACTGCTGTTCTACATGTGACCACAGCATCGCCTTAGCTAATAATGTCAAAATATATGTATAACTTGTATTATTTAGCTATGATAGTGTTATATTAGAGCCTGAGTGTGATAATGACTGGGTACAATGTTCAAATATCAGTGATTCAATGCTGTTCACGATGTTCACAGCGCTAACCACAGCACCACAGCATTATTTCGTTCATCTAGGAATCTTCAAATGATTTCTTAGGTTCCTTTTCAAAATAAACGTGTGGTCAATTATTCATTTACAGGAATTAGTGACCAGGATTGTGATAATAGCAGGAATGTGGTTATAATTAGCGTTGTGCGTAGTATTGTGGAAGGAGGAATTTTGATGAGGGAGGGAGGGCGAGAATTGAGGTAGCCTCATTGTGTGTGTGGCTGCCACTCTTGTTTTGCTCACCATACTAGCTTAGTGGTTCGCTATGGGCAACACATATGTACATGGGTATATATAGTGTGTGTATATAGTGTAAGAACAGCAACAGGAGAATGTTGAGTGGAGCTATTTTGGTGAGGGAGGTGACGTAATCGTAGCGTCGTCTGCTGTGTGATTTTTCATGCAGTGTATGGTGGCCACTGTATTGTTTGGACACAATACCGGCTTACTTGCATAGTTCTGGTAAATAAAACATGTAGATAGGTATATAAAACATGTGTAATAAGAACTATAACAATATGGTGGGAGGAGCAATGTTGGCGAGTAAGATGTTGGAGTGAGGGAGACAGGCTGGGTGTGGCTGCTCTCACTCGAGGTGTTCTGAATGTGTTCATGGCCAAATCCTCCTATTGGCCCATACGAGGCAGCTGCTATTGGCCCATACGAGGCAGCTGCTATTGGCCCGTACGAGGCAGCTGCTATTGGCCCATACGAGGCAGCTGCTATTGGCCCATACGAGGCAGCTGCTGTTGGCCCATACGAGGCAGCTGCTATTGGCCCATACGAGGCAGCTGCTATTGGCCCATACGAGGCAGCTGCTATTGGCCCATACGAGGCAGCTGTTGTTGGCCCATACGAGGCAGCTGCTGTTGGCCCATACGAGGCAGCTGCTGTTGGCCCATACGAGGCAGCTGCTGTTGGCCCATACGAGGCAGTTGCTGTTGGCCCGTACGAGGCAGCTGCTGTTGGCCCATACGAGGCAGCTGCTATTGGCCCATACGAGATAGCTGCTATTGGCCCATACGAGGCAGCTGCTATTGGCCCATACGAGGCAGCTGCTATTGGCCCATACGAGGCAGCTGCTATTGGCCCATACGAAGCAGCTGCTACGCGGTGTTCTGAATGTGTTGATGGTGAATGTATATAGTGTGTGACAGTGTATAGTGTGTAAATAGATTGTATATATACACAAATTAGCATGATACATAGTAAATATGTGCTGCATATGTGTACACAAGTTTCATGCACAGTGTCTACGGACAGTACGGATGTTGTACTGCGATATTATAGTGTACGTGTTCATTATACATTGGATTGGCACATAAAAACAATGAAAATGTATTTGGAAAGGTGCGCAAAAAATGAACGAAAATATATTCGCGGCAACTCGCGCGCCCCGCCCCGAGCGCCCCACCGCCCCCGAGAGCTTACGGCACGGGCGCACGGGGAATGATGACGTCACGCCCCAACTTCCGGACCCCATAGCAGCCAAAGTAAGTACAATTTCGACTTTTTTTTTACATACCCATACTGAGGGAAGGGTTTTTGACACTTTAAAAAGAAAAAAGAATTTTTTCCAGAGAATTTATTTCCTGCGCACTGCGGGGGTGTCACATTTGGAGGCAACGCAGTTAAGGGGCTAGAGAGCACAAGCGTTTTGAAAAGTATCATCATCGGTATAGCATCTCTAGTGTGAAAAGTTCTTGTTATCCAACCTGTCATTTTTCTTGCAGTTGTGACGGCTACTTTATTGTGTTCTTTAAAGGTAAGGTCTTCCGACATGAGTATACCCAGATCCTTTACATTGCCTTTTCGTTCTATGTTATGATTTGCCTGAGTTTTGTACGTGGTTTCCGTTTTTATATTTTCATTTTTTCCATAGCGCATGAGCTGGAACTTATCTTCGTTAAACACCATATTATTGTCCGTGACAAAAAACAAAAAAAAAAGTCTCGCGGGACTCGAGAACCTGTCGTAAACAGGTTTGTCTGCCGTAAGACCTGCTTGCAAAACCATTACTGATCTCTTGAATATCTTCATCTGTGTTTGAATACATCATTTTCCCTCCCGTGCTGTTATAGATCAAGTTATTTGAGCTTAGAGAAAATGTTTGTTAAATATGACAGCTAACCACTTAGGGTTAGTGGTATTATTAATGGTAGCGGGTCTACAGTACAGGATAACACATCGCGTCAGAAATGAAAGCCGGGAGATCCCCAGCTGGATATTTGGGATGAATAAGGAACTAATGTCGCCAAGATATGGATTACTGGCAAGCATTTCCAGTCCAACTATGCAAAAATCGATGCTGTATGAATTGTGTGTTTGGGGAAATTTTCAGGCAGAATATCATCAGAATCTGTTGATGCAGAATGTTGAGGTGTGCAAATATATACATCGTCATGGTATGATTAGTTTTTAATGGGTCTGTTGATAGATGTCTCATCATCATCCTGATTTTGTGATATATTGTGCCTTTACAATATATCATCTTTCAGATTCTTTGCAAAATGTCACTCACTTTATACCTATAATGTAAATTTCAATTTAGACTCTTATGCACCTGTATAAGAGTCTAAATTGTATACACCTTCAGTTAAGTGTAGTCAGCATTTAAATGATTTGGAGAAGTTGTTACCAATTAAGTTTCTGATTTAGATAATGACAATGTCTACTGCTTTTCTGTCATTGTGACTCATGTAATTAATTTACTGTTCGTTTTATGTATATTTTCCCAGTTATAAATGAGCAAACATTTATGAGTACATGTTTTTATTATTACTGTCAGGGATACGTGTGATCGTTTTCTGCCCACTTTTCATCAAGAACTGTACTCACTATATTCAGATTGGCTGGAAGGATAGGTTTCCTCCCTAGTAATACATCGCTTTCTATTTTGCTAAGCGACAAACAACTACATTGGTTGCCAGTTACCCTTTATCTTTAAGGTGATTGGTTTACTTAGAAATATAATTGAAAAATGCATTTGGTCTTTTCTTCCCTGAAAATTTTCCACAGGTTTTCCAATGAGCTCAGCAAGCTTTGTCTTAAGGTGGGACTTGAATTTTGATGGTTTCAAGCTTGATAGCTGCAAGAACTTCACTGCAAATAACACTGGGGCCTGGATTCTCGTTTTTCCATTCGCACTTAATAAAGCTATACTTCAAAAATTCTTCGCTTTGTTGCCTCCACAAAAATTTTTTCTTGGCAAGGAGTTCAGAAGAGGATGCAGACACAGATGCCTCACCCAAAATAGTCACATTTTCACCTGCAAGTTTGTCTGTCTGTGTCTGTCTGTCTGTCTGTCTGTCTGTCTGTCTGTCTGTCTGTCTGTCTGTCTGTCTGTCTGTCTGTCTGTCTGTCTGTCTATCTTTCTCTGTTGTACAAGGAGGCGTTAATGACTGAGATCCATTAATACAGCGATTAATGATACATTTTTTTCAGGGTTAAGGCATAATCTTTAATGTAACTTAAAAAAAGATCACTTCACACTTTGGAAGTTCGTAAACAACAAAACTCATACCTGCTGGATGGGGTTCTGGTAGTTCTTTTACTCCCCAAGCCAGGCTTGACTCGAGAGAGTTTCGTCTACCAGGCCGTTGTTTGGAGTGGCCCACAGGCCCACATATCCCCCTCAGCCCGGTTAGTCTGGCACTCCATGAAGAAAACTATATTGTTTTCTCTTGAAGATGTCGCACAGTTGTTCCGGCCATATTTATTTTGCTCGCTGGGAGGATGTTGAGCATCCAAAGACCTCTGATGTTTATACAGTTTTCTCTGATTGTGCCTATGGCACCCCCTGCTCTTTACTGCTTCTGTTTTATATTTTATTCCATATCGTTCACTCCAGTATGTTGTTATTTACTGTTTAGATTTGGGACCTGGACCCCTCCATTGTTTTCCACATATATATTATTTGATATCTCTCTTCTCACCTTTCTAGTGTGTACATTTGGAGAGCTTTGAGACGTTCCCAATAATTTAGGTGCTTTATCGCGTCTATCTATGCCGTATAAGATCTCTATATTCACTATATTTCAGCCATCTCACATGCTCTGAAGGGGGAAGTGAGTACTGAGCAGTACTCAAGACGGGACAGAACACGTGATTTGAAGAATACAACCATTCTGATGTGATCCCTGGATTTGAAAGTTCTCGTAATCCATCCTATAATTTTTTTTGGCTGACGCAATATTTGCTTGGTTATGCTCCCTAAACGTTAGGTTGTCAGACATCATTATTTCCAAATCCTTTACATGCTGTTTTCCTACCATGGGCATATTTAATTGTTTTGTACCCTGAACAAATACACAAGGGCCGTGACGAGGATTCGAACCTACATCCGAGAGCATCCCAGACGCTGCCTTTACCGACTGAGGTTACCGATGTTCTCGGACGTAGGTTCGAATCCTCGTCACGGCCCTTGTGGATTTGTTCATTTAATGCATCAAGCTATTATGATTTCTGTGTATAGTGTTTTGTACCCTGTATTATGTTTAAGGTCCTTATTTTTACCGTACCTGATTACCTGGAATTTATCACTGTTAAACATCATGTTATTGTCTGCTGCCCAGTCGAAAACTTTATTAACATTAGCTTGTAGTTTTTCAATTTATTCAACAGAGGTAATTTTCATGCTGATTTTTGTGTCATCTGCAAAGGATGATACGAATCTGTGACTTGTATTTGCATCTATGTCTGATGTGAGAATAAGGAAAAGCAGTGGTGCAAGGACTGAACCCTGAATCACAGAGCTTTTAACTGCGCTTGGACTCGATTTTATATGGTTGACTCTTACTCTTTGTGTTCTGTTCGACAGAAAACTGAGTATCCAGCGTCCTACTTTACCAGTTATTCCAACTGACCTCATTTTATGTGCTATCACTCCCTAATCACATTTATCAAAAGCCTTTGCAAAGTCCGTGTATACCACATCTGCATTCTGTTTTCTTTTAATTCCTCAAGGATTTTTTCGTAATGGTCAAGTAGCTGTGAGAACCATGATCTTCCCGGTCTAAATCCATGTTGGCCTGGGTTGTGGAGGTCATTGGTTTCCTTGAAACTAGTGATCTGACTCCGGGTCACCCTCTTAAATACCTTTATTATTTGGGACGTTAGTGCAACTGGTCTATAATTCTTTGCCAAGTGCATTGCTCCCTCCCTTGTGTAGAGGGGCATTGTCTGGTGATTCAGGCGCATCTGGTATTTCCCCCGTGCCCAAGCACTTCCTCTGCACAATACTGAGTGCCTACGCTACTGACACCTTGCATTTTATTATAAAAATATAATTCCATGAGGATTGAGTGCATGGGCATGTTGTCAATTTCCTTTTTAAAATCTGTCATGCACGTGTTAATATATGTTTATTTACAGGGGTTTGAAAATTACGCATAAAGAAGTTGTCCAGATCTTCCACTTTCATGCTGTTTTTTGGAATGCTAAACATGTCCTCAAAGTTTTTTTTTTTAGGATTTCGCTGATTTCTTTGTCATCCTCTGTGTATGAACCCTCACTTGTACATAATAGGTCCAATACTGGCAGTGGTTTTTGCTTTTAATTTAGCATATGTGAAGAAATATTTTGGGTTTTTCTTTATTTCTTCAATTGCTTTCTGTTCTAGTTGACTCTCTTCAATTTGATATAAATGCTTCAGTCTCTATTCGATTTCTAAAATTTCCCTGTTTAAATTATTCTTTCTTTGTTTGGAAAGTCGTGTCTGCTTAAGCATTTCCGTTATTTTTTTCTTCTTTTGTAGTGTCATCTGCGTTATCTTTCTACGTTCGACCTCGTTCTGGCTTTCCTCATAGGCACATGTTTTAGACAGACTTCATATGCTTCAGAAGTTCATTTTTTTTTCTTTGTGTAGGATTTTTATTACTTAGAACAGTTTCCCATTTAATGTTTGTAAGGTCCCTGTTTATTTTCTCCCAGTTTATCCTTTTATTATTAAAATTGAATTTAATGAATAACCCCTCTCGTTTGTTGTTTCTCTTAGGCCTATTACCGTGATTAATGTTAGTTTGCACTTCAATGATCTTGTGGTCCGAGCATGTAGTGTCTGAGATTGGAATATCTATGATTAGCTCATCATTGTTCGTGAATATCAGGTCCAGCGCAATTTCGTTCTTGGTTGGTTCTGTAATCTCCTGATTGAGAGAGAATTTGTCACAGAATCTCTGTAGTTCTCTGTCCTGTGGTTGGTTATTTCCAGGTTGATTTCCTGCTATAATGTTATTGTTTACTAGTCTCCATTTTAAACTGGGTATATTGAAGTCTCCAAAAATAATAATATCTGGTACTGGATTTGTTAGGTAATCAAGAATTGTCTCTATTTTGTGTATCTCCTTAGTGAATTCCTCAACTGTTTCAACTGGCTGTTTGTGTATAAGAATAATAAATAGATTTTTATTTTCATGTTCATTTCAAAGACGTAGGTGTGTGGAACGTCCTCGTTGTCCAGTACGTGTATGAATCACGTTTTGCCTGCCTCCCCTCGCTCTCGTTCATTAAACCTCTGTTGATGTTTTTTTTAACAATGCCAAGGTTTTTTACCTTGTGATGATTTCGAGGCTCAACGTCGCCGCGGCCCGGTCATCGACCAGGCCTCCTCCAGGTTCTTTATTATTAGTGGTTTTATTTTATAGTTTAACAATTATATTTTTTATGATAAGGGAAATAATAATATTATATGTATTCATACCTCAAATTCTCATTTATTCTATCAGCCTGTCCTCAGGGAGGAGATCCCTCTTAAGGCAATAAATTGGGAACAATTTAAAATTTGTGCTATTATCTACTCATTATCTATGTATAGGTTTAATTAAGGTTACTTTAGACTAAAAGTGGGTTCGGTTAGGTTAGGTTTCATTACGTTTAGTTACGTTAATATTATAAATTATTGAGGATAATGTGATATATATATAATTCTGTAACTGTTTGAGTGTACAGGCAAATTCTGTTTACAGAAAATTATATTTTTCAAAGAAAACATTTTCAGCATACGTTTTTTTTATTCTAAACCAACGATTTCTATTACATGAAAATTATAACTTGAGAATAATCTGTTCAGGACGAAGGCTTACATGTAGACTATTAATGTATCTGTAATATGCTTCCAGACTATTACAAATATCTAGATAACTATCCAGGTGGTTTTAAGAGGGATTTGGTTTATCATGGTATTCGATTTGGCCTGAGGACGGGAGGTATTTTATTCTCAGTAATTAGTGGGGACCCGCACCTTGAAAAGCCCTCTTTAAGACGACGAAGCTGAGAGAGCATATACTGACATAATTATTCATACTTTATGTTCTTCAAAATCTGTAGATCATTAATAAAAATCACATCTATGTTATAAATTTTTATGAAAGAGTTGTTAACCTAATATATTTAATTGTATTAAAGGAAGGGAGTACCACCTCTAACTGGAAGAAGAGAACCCCTTAGCCTCGGAGTAAACCACACACAACGCATTAGAGGGAATGTTTAGGTCCCCTCCAATACAGTTTATATGTGCTTTTCTCCTACCACCCCTTCCTTTTGTGTTTTTTTGTGCTTTATTTTATATATAAAGGTTACAAGATATACATTGGTTAATACATTTAGTGTTTAAAGGTTATGGATCTCTTGAAGCTCCTCCGTTTCCAGACAGAAACCGAGGATGCAGCAGGCGTTCCCTCTGGATCGCTGCACTGAGGCGCTGAAACAAGAAACTGGCAGCCCTTAAGTCTCTGGTGACGTCAATGATCCTGAAGCCCAATTCTTTGAGAAATCTCATGGCACTCTTACCCCTGGGGCCATACGTCTCAGATGCAATGGGAACGTATGTGTATTGGCCTTCAAATCGCCTGTAATTGACTGATTTTACTGTTTCTTTGTGGTTGGCCTGCTTGATCAGCACAGAAGTGTATTTAGGTGTCAGCCAGGGTGGATACACATGTATAGTCCCACACCAACTGTTTGTCCCATTTCCAGGGGTATATAGTGATGCAATCAGTGCGAAGGGCAGGGTCATCTGTGTTTTGGTCCAATAGGATGCGAGGTTCTCTCTCCCCACTGGGGACTGAGCTGAGACAAGGCTCCTCTTGATGATGTCATTGACTTCGTTGTGTCTTGCATGCCAGCCGTTTGTGCTTCCGTAATGCAACCTATGCAGTCCATATTGGTCTGCTTCCACCTTGTTTCAAATACACTTGTATTCAGTGTGAATTGGGGCACCAAGGTGGAGGGCCACTGCTACACGAAGGGATTCTGGATCTAGACACGTGCCATTGCCGACAAGGGTACTGCCAGGAGGAAGTCTCTTGCATTGGGGAACGCACTTTCTGAGGAGTGCTTTCTCCTTGTCTGATGTTGCGGCATTGAGCATGGCATGAGCAATAATTTTCCACAAGTGGATGGTCCCCGCTGGACTGGTTGTGTTTTTTGATGGATCTATGATGGGTGCTAGGGCTGCAAGAGCATCCCACTGATTTGAACATTCAGTGAAAGCAGGATTGCGTATTCCTGCTAAATGACTCAGGGGTTCAGGTAGGATATCTCATACAAGGTCGTGCAATGCATGGGAGAAGGAAAGAGAGGCTAGTAGAGCAATCTGAGAGACTGTGCAGACACCAAGGCCGCCGAGTCTAAAAGAGAGGGTTGCTTGCTCCCACTGATAGTCATCCAATGGAAGGTTCAGGAATTTCACCAGCATGGACCTCAGAAGCGTGTCATGCATATTTAATTTAGCGCTGCTGTAGGATGGAGAACACCTCAAAAAATAAGTCAACTTAGGGAGAGATTGACATCTTGTGAGGAGGAGAAGAGCATCATGGGCATCAATCTTGTCACTCCTATCCAGCATTTTCCTTAGATCATTGATTTTTGCATCCAGGACTTCCTCGATTGCTTGCGAGCCAATGGGGGCTCTCAGGAGGGTCTAGTCAGGTGGCTCGACAACGAGAATATCTGGAAGAACATTTTTTATTTGGCCAATGATGTTTTGAATGCGGGAGACTTTTTCTCATTTGGATTAATTGAGAATGTGGCCCAGTGCTGCTCCTTGCTCCTCATTATATCCTCCAAAATGGTATCCGGGGGTGCTGGCAAGAATGCCATCATTCAGGTACCAGATGCTTGCTTGTCAGACTATCAGTGACCTCTTTGATAGCTAAACAAAAAAGGAGATCATCTTGTTGGACACCTTCACAGGAGTCTATTTCATGCTCCCCAAAAAGAAACTTAGAGTCCCAATGTAGCACGATCGGATGAATGGGTAAAGGGAAAGGAAATGGTTGTGTACAGCCCTGAGGACTGCGTCTCTACTGACTTGATTGAAGGCATTTTTAAAGTCAATCTTTACTAGTGCCTTCTGGGCCGAGGGATCAGCAATGCAAGCCTGCGCTGCATGTGCTGCAGCTTCACAACCTAGGGGAATCCCAAACACGAGCTGATTAGGTTTCAGCAAGGTGGCTGCTTCCTGGCTGATACATTTCACTGCAGCCTTAGCTATGGGGCGTCGGACGGTGGTACCAACGGCAATGGGCCCGATTCTCATATTCTTCTTCTTCTTTAGAGGGCAGAGTGCGGCTCCATGAAAGAGAGGCCGGATGTCCTCAGGGACGCCGCCAGCCAAACACATGTTGGAGAATCTGATAAGTTCCACTAGAAGGTCCTTTGCGGCATCTCCAAGCACCGGGTTCAGCATTTGTTTGATGTGCTGGGGTCGTAGGCCTGTAAAACCCCCTGCTGAATCTAATGGAAAAGACATGGCTGCTTTGTACACCTCAGATTCTCGAACAGTCAAGGGTTCTATGCCAGTATTCTTTTTCTGGGGATCACCGCTACTGTCTGGAGCTCTATGTGGGTTTTTGTCATGTAGAGTCTGTGCTGTCGTGGTGTTCCTGGGGGCAATAGTGTCATCGCTGGTTATGATTCTGATGGCACATGTGGTATTGCCCTTTTTTACTTTCCTGGTGATCTGTACTCTTATTTTGTGGTTTTCGGGTGAGCTATTGTTGGTCGTCTTGTGGCTGGTGTTCTTGCCACGAGGGGGGAGGTGGACCAGGTTATCTTCTCTGGGAAATTCATTAAGAACCCTAATTACTGAGGTTGCTAATGACTTATCTCTCCTCGGCGGTAATGCCAGGCATGCATTCCCAATTAGTAGGAGATTGTTTTATACTCCAGTGGTTCCAGGAACATTGTTGATCTCTGTCAGCAGAATGGTGAGTATGGTTGCTGCTTGATGACGGGCAGCCTTGGGGATGTGGGGCAAGGTCCTTGTGGACATCGCTTTGACTGCTTCAAGGCAGATTGTCTGCTGAAATAAAGTTGAGAGAGGTATTGTTTCTCGCTGCTGCAGCAGGTTGTCTGTTGTCACCTGCTGTTGTTGTTGTCCTGAATTGGCAGAATGTTGGCAGCTAGTTCCATCAGCAACAAGACGAAACTGTCTGTCACACACTCGTCAGTTTCCACTTGGGCGTTCCCCCTCTTGGATTGAAGGGGGCTGTGTCAGGTGCAACACGTGCCATGCCTAGATGTCCTGATGACTGGCTGCCCATTGAGTGCACTCTCGTCTTCCCGAGAAGAGTGTACCAAGGCAAGCATTACCTTCCTGGGGCATGGTCCTTGCACAGTGTGTGGGTAGGCTGGTGGTTGATGAGCGGCTGGGTCAGGCGCAGGTAGCGGGGTGGGGGAAGATGGCGGGTGGGCTGTGCTGGGGGCAGGGAGGGTAGAGGAGGGGGTACAGGGGTCTGGTAGCAGAGTGGACAGCGCGCATGACCGTAATTCTGTGGCCGGGGTTTGATTCTCGGACCAGGTAGAAACAAATGGGCAAATGAACAAATCCACAAGGGACGTGACGAGGATTCGAACCTACGTCCGAGAGCGTCCCAGACGCTGCCTTAATCGACTGAGCTACGACATGGTATAAGAATTTCAACCAGAAATTCTACTGAATTTACTTAGATACTGCAGCCTCTCCAAGACAAACCAGAATTTTACAGTTCCCCCATGCACTTGATCTATGTCAATAGACCGTTCTACCTCTTCGCCCTTACTTCATTACACACAGAAATCACATCATAACACTATTGTGATTTCCGTGTGTAAATGGGCAAAATTTCTTTCACCCTGATGCTCTGTTACCAAGCAGTAAATAGGTACCTGGGAGTTAGACAGCTTTACGGAGCTGCTTCCTGGGTTTGTGTGTGTGTGCGTGAGTGTGGAAAAAACCTTTAGTTAGTAATTAGTTACAGTTGATTGACAGTTGAGAGGCGGGGCCGTAAGAGCAGAGCATAATCCCCGCAAGAACAACTAGGAGAATATGAGGGAGGTCACCGTCACACTTATTACACAAATTTCAACACTCAGGAAATCACTAGTGCATTTTGTTTTAACATCACACTCACCGAATTTGATTGGGAACGCACTAACTCCCAACTAACATTACTGTAGGCTGCTTGACAGCCTCCCCATCACTCCCCCTCCCCGCAAGGGGGCAAGTGTTGGGGGCACTGGGACGATGGCGACCCTTCCCTCACCCACACACTGTCCCTGCCTCGCCGTCCGCAAAGCCCACACAACGCCCTTTTCTACGTTGATTTTGATGGAATGGAGGAGAAACGTTTCTTCTTGTCACCCTCGGGGCCTTCAGCAGGTATTCATACCTACACAAGTCAAGTCTTGGTTGGCTCAGGCTTCGTTATACACGTTAAAATTAGTTGATGTGTAGGACCCTGCTCACCACATGTCTGTCCCCCTCTCATCCTATGATATTTATACCATGATGCAATTGTCGATCATGAAACACTGATCATTTGTATGCGGAAAATCCACAGAGAAAACCGAAAGGTTTTCTTCTAGTCAGTGTGGTGTTGACAACAACTTTGATCGGCCGAAACGTTCATCTTCCTTTCCCATTTCTCTGTGGATTGTCCGCATATACCACAGTATATATATATACTTGTAGTAAATATAATTTCAGAATATAAGGAAAATGGCCAAGGAATATTCACCAAAAAGTGTACACCATTTATCGTTGTATATAAACTTAGTTCATAGTAATCTCGTGATGATTACCGTATACGATGGTAATCATCACGAGATCGTTGGAAGGTGTCTGACTGAGTTGGAAGTGTAGGAAAATCGTGCATAGAATATTATAAATATAGAATACTGGAAAAATAGAATAGTGGCAAGAGGCGGCATCAGCTAGGCTGTGTTTACACAACCCACGAGGCCTACCACTGGACAGTCCCACGGTAATAAAATACGGAAAATATATAGTAAGTAATTATCAAAAGAAGGCACCAAACCGGGAAGGCTATGTAGCACCATCAAATACGCAAAATAATCAGAGGGCGCTAAATATCAGCAAGGATGCCAATACAAGAACAAAAACGCATAAGGCGAACGATATCAAAAGTATCCGAGTCACCAAGAATTCTATTGAGGGACAGGTGACCGCGAGGGGCGGTCGGAAAGCAAGACACCCGCTCGTCCTGGAAGTCAGGACATTCAAGAAGGACATGCACGACCGTAAGAGGGACAATGCAACTAGGACAATAAGGAGCAGGGCGGCGCTCCATCAAGTGACCATGGGTTAAGCGAGTATGGCCAATACGCGACCTCGCCAGAGCTGTTTCCCACCGCCGGTTACGGTGGAAGGAGGACGGCCACGAGGAAACACAACATTTAAGAGTACGTAGCTTGTTACCAGTAACAGACAACCAAGAAGCCGGCCAACGGGTAAGGACTGAGGAATGAATAACCGGGTAAAAGTCGGAATACGGAATGCCTTTACGAGAGATGGGACAAGAGTGGACAGCATCCTTAGCGGCAGCATCTGCACGCTCATTTAAAGACACACCAATATGGCTGGGAACCCAACAAAACTCAACCGACTTAAATTTACTGTGAACGAGAAACAGCCAATGCTGGATCTCGACAACTACTGGATGAACCGGATTAAAGGACCCGAGAGCCATGAGGGCACTACGAGAGTCAACAACAACCACAAAGGAAGACTGACAACGAGAAAGCAGGAGACGAAGAGCATAGAGAATAGCATAAAGTTTCGCTGTAAAGATGCTAGTCTCCGGAGGCAAGCGACACATATAAGTGCGATCAGGAAAAACAACAGAGTAGCCAACACCGTCCACTGACTTAGACCCATCGGTGAAGACAGAAACGGAGCGGGAGTGAGAAGAAAAGTGCTCGAGGAAAAGGCGCTTTAGAACCGTAGGAGGGGTAAAAGCTTTAGTGATACGGGTCAAGGAAGTACAAAACCGCGGAAGAGGGACCCTCCACGGGGGCAAAGAAGGAACAACACGAGGAGAAACATCAGAAATACGAACGGAGAGAGAATCCTGTAGGCGAGATAGCCGGACAGAAAGAGTGAGGTGGTGAAGAGGAACAGGAACCGCAGGAGGGGTAAAAGTTAAAGCACGACAGAGGCGAGAGGAAGGATGTTGCAAGGACCGCGCAAGATAGCGAAGACAGTAGCGATCACGGCGGTCCTGGAGAGACAGGAAGCCAGTGTCAACATACAAGCTAAGGATGGGAGTCGAACGAAAGGCACCAGAACTGAGGCGCAACCCAGTATGGTGCAAAGCATCAAGACGGCGAAGAGTAGAAGGAGAAGCAGACGAGTAAGCAGGGCAACCATAATCGAGCTTAGACAGGACGAGAGAGGAATGTAAAGCAAGGAGAGTGCGCCTATCTGCCCCCCAAGAAGTATGGGACAAGACCCGAAGGAGGGTAAGGGCCTTAGAGCACTCAACACGGAGGTAAGAGATATGGGGAGACCAAGACAAACGAGTGTCAAGGAATAACCCCAAAAGCTTCGCGGAATCTTTGTATTCAAGGGGATGACCATAAAGCGACAAAGAGGGACGAAGAACAACCCGTTTCCGCGTAAATGTCATGGCACAAGTCTTAGAAGTAGAGAACTTGAAGCCATGACCTGTGGCCCAAGACGACACGGCATCAATTGCAAGTTGAAGCCGGCGTTGAAGGAGAGGCGAATCATCACCCTGACAACAAAGGGTAAGATCATCGACGAAGAGAGCGGAGAAGACACCTGAAGGAAGAGAGGAAAGAAGACCATTGAGGGCAACCAGAAAAAGAGTAGTGCTCAGAACACTACCCTGGGGCACACCTTCGTATTGCTGAAAAGAGGCAGAGAGAGCGGTACCAAGGCGCACCCGAAAGGAACGACGAGAGAGGAAGCTGCGGAGAAAGAGAGGGAGATGACCACGAAGGCCAAAAGAATGAAGTTGAGATAGGATATGATAACGCCAAGTGGTGTCGTAAGCCTTTTCTAGGTCAAAAAGGACGCCAACAACGGAGGTCTTTGCAGCAAAAGCAGTACGAATATAGACCTCCAAGTTCACCAGGACATCTGTCGTGCTGCGGCACTTGCGGAAACCAAATTGAGAAGGGGAGAGGAGGTGATGGTGTTCCAGGAACCACATCAGACGAACGTTAACCATACGTTCAAAGAGTTTGCAGACACAACTTGTGAGAGCAATAGGGCGAAAGTCCTTAGGGGAAGTACCCAGAGACCCTGGTTTGCGAACAGGGAGGACAACGGCATCGAGCCAGTCCTCAGGGACTGACGACGACTCCCAGATCCGATTATACAGACTCAGTAAATACTGAGACGTGCTCGGAGGGAGATGGTGAAGCATCTCATAATGAATACCATCGGAGCCCGCCGCCGTAGAACCGCAGAGGGCCAGGGCAGAACGAAGTTCAGAGAGAGAGAAGGGATCATTATAGGGAAGCTGAAGATGAGTGCAGAAATCTAAAGGACGAGACTCAAGGACAGGTTTACGAAGAAGGAAAGATTGGGGAAGATGAAGACCAGAGCTAACAGAAGAAAAGTGGGAACCCAGTTCGGAAGCGACCTGCAACGGGTCCGCCACAAGAGTATCATGGAGGTGAAGGACCGGTGAAACATCGGGAACGAACTTACCCGCTATCTTGCGGATACGCTTCCAGATCTGGGCCAGAGGGGTCTCGGACGTAATTGTTGAGACATAAGATGCCCAACATTCACGTTTAGCCGTACGGATGGCCCTACGGGCCACCGCACTCGCTCTCCGAAAGAAAAGAAAAGAATCGGTCGTCTGCCTACGGCGGTGCCTCTTCCAGGCTGCACGCTTACAGCGGACAGCCCGAGCACAGTCCGCATTCCACCAGGGAACGCACTTCTGTGGACCCCGAGAGGAAGAGCGAGGAATAGAGCGGAGGGCAGCGTTGAAGACAGTGTCATGAAAAAGGAGGAGAGCGCGAGAGAGAGGCAGAAGGGAGAGGTCAGGGAGAGCAGCACTGAGGGTAAATAGGGTCCAGTCTGCCTTAGCAAACTGCCACCTAGGGAAAGAGAGGGAAGGGCGAAAAGAGAAAAAGGAAACAAGGATGGGGAAATGATCACTTCCATGGAGGTCATCAAGAACCTGCCACGTGAAATCTAAGTAAAGAGAAGAAGAGCAGAGAGAAAGATCAAGACAAGAAAGGGTGCGAGTCCGAGAGTCCAAATGAGTGGGCTCACCAGAATTCAGAAGAGACAGGGAAGAAGAGAGGAGAAACGGCTCAAGGAGGCGACCCCGGGTATTCGTCAGAACGTCACCCCAAAGAGAATGACGACAATTGAAGTCACCCAGCAGGAGCACAGGCTCCGGCAAGGAGTCCAGGAGGTGTTTCAATTCAGGAAGAGAGAGCGGGACACTCGGGGGGAGATAAATGGAACAAACTGTGTACCATTTCCCCATAAAGATACGAGCAGCAGAACAATGGAGAGGCGAAGGAAAAAGTAAAGGAACAAAGGGAACATCAGCCCGAATCAAGAGAGCAGAAGAATTAGAAGCCCCAGCAATGGCTGGGGTGGGGGGAGAGAAAGGAATAGCCACGAAAACGACCAGGACGAGGACCAAGCATTGGCTCCTGGAGACAGACACAAAGGGGCGAAAACCGCGAAAGCAGAAGTTGGAGTTCGAGGAAATTGGCGTAATAACCTCGAATGTTCCATTGAAGAGTGGACAACGACGAGAAGAGAAAGGACAAAAACAGAGAACAAGGAAGAAACCAAGGCGAAAGAGCAACAGAGCACGTTAAAGAATATCAGGGTCGGGATCAGGGTCAGCAAAGTCAGGGTTAGGGGGCATGGGTAAATTGAGTAAAGACGGAGGGAAGGAAACGGGAGAACAGATCAGAGGTGGGCGGGCAGGGTCCGGAGGAGGAGGAGGAAGAGGAGGAGACAACGGAGAGGAGCCCTCAAGGACAGCAGCAGGAGGAGGGGGAGTAGAAAGAGGGGAGCGCACCCCAGCAAGAGCAGCAACCGAAAGGGAAGCAGGGGCCAAAGAAACCTCCATAGCAGGAACAGGGGGCGCAAGCACTGAAACGGGAGGGGAAGGAGCAACAGAGCCAGAAGGAGGAGCTGAGGAAGAAAGCGAAGCCTTCTTACCCGCCGGGGAAGAGGAAGGAGAGGAGCCAGGCTTACGCTTCTGACTTAAAGAGACCGGTGTCCCAGCAACTACGTACCGGGCAACGGATTCCAGTGTCTCAACAGGAGAAGCCGAACGAGAGCACACACGACGGCCGTTAGGAGAGCGATGGACATCCGCCCGCACCGACATGCGGTGGGGAGAGCCGATAGATGGAGGAAGAGGATGGGAAGGAGGATCGGAGGGGGACGAGGAAGAAGACACAGAAGACACGACAGACCGGGTAGAAGGAAGGGGAACCCCAGACAGAGGACCAGGAGGAGGATCCTTCGGGAGAGAACCCAAAGGAACAGAGGAGGGGGCAGTGGGCGCATCAGGGTCCAAGGCCCGGAAACAGTTGTGAGTCTGAGGAAGGCGGGAAGGACGAGGAGAGGAAGAGCGCAACACGCGAGCATAAGAGATATTAGCATAAGGCGGGAGCCGGCGAACCTGGCGCCTCGCCTCAGGAAAAGATAAACGCTACCGGTGCTTCAGGTTGAGGACGGCTGCCTCAAGCTTGTAATGGACACACGCACGGGAGAAGGTAGGATGGGCCTCACCGCAGTTGAGGCAACGAGCCTGGGGAGAAGTGGACACCGACTTAGAGTGACCTTCGCCACCACACAAAGGACAGAGAGAGACAGTCCCGGAGCAGCGGAGGGCACCATGCCCAAACCTCCAGCACTTGTTGCAGAGCCGAGGAGAAGGAATGTACTCCTGGACAGAGCACCTGGCACCAGCAAGAATGACAGAGGGTGGAAGGGTCCTACCATCAAAGGTAATCTTCACAACCCGGAGGGGTTGACGGCGACTACCACGAGGGGGACGAGTAAACGTGTCCACCTGGAGAATAGAATGGCCCTGGGCAGCGAGGATATGTCGAATATCGTCGTGGCAGTCGCGCAGGTCCCGAACACCGGTTGCAACATGGGGCGGGAGCAAAATAGTGCCAACACTGGCATTCAACTGAGCGTTCTTCGAGACCCGAACGGGGGTCTCGCCAAGGCAGGATAAGGCAGCCAAGCGGGAAGCAGCATCCTGAGAAGGAGCAGCAACGACACGTGTACCGAGACGAGTGGGGTTGAAAGTAATGGAGGCATCCACGGAATCAATGAGATGTCGATGAAGGGAGAAATCGTCAGGAGGCGCAGAATCAAGAGGGAGGAGATCAAAATATTTGGCCCACGAAGCGGGACCAAACAAGGCTTGATAGGTAGCAGAACTGGAAGGAATCGAGCGATGGCGGCCGTGACGAGGACGGCGGTGAGAACCCCCAGAGAGAGAGGGGTTAAAAGGCGCAGTAGTTACAACTAGAGAAGGAGCCGCGCCAGGGGACGAGGTAGTCACCACTGGGGGCTTGGGGCTCGACCCAACCACAGAGGAGGGAGGGGAGCCAGGGGAAGGAGTCAGAGAGGCCAAAGGAGGAGCAAGGTCGGGGCCCAATGCAGCGGAGGTTACAGAGCCCGGTCTTCCAATACGGACCGACTCGGGGGCTTGGTCGCCCACCCCACGAGCCTGAGAAGGGAAGCCAGAAGCAGCCGAAACAGGGGTTATCATCTTGACGAAAAGAAGAATTCACTCACGAATGTGCCCCCACACCCACCATGGAGCCACAATTAGAGGCAGGACACCCAACAAGAAGCTATCGCCGATCTTGTCGGGGCCTCTTAGGGGTGCGTCGTGAGTATACGCCCACAAACGCCACCTTAAGAAACCGACAGTCCGTCGAGATCGGGTTCAGTGATGAAGTGGGGATTGACAATAAAAGGTTCCCCTCGCTCTCGACGTCGGGTACTGCAGTTCTACGGGTGCATGAGTATGCCTCCTCAAGCACCCGGGCGTCAAAATAGAAGAAGTCCATGGAAGAACCAGAACGAGCAAAAGGTCGGCAGGAAACGGCAAGCAGATAGGAGAAGAGGGGGGAGAAAAACGAAACAGAAGGAAAAGGAAAAGGTGCCCAGCAGAATTGGAGAGGACGGCAGCAGGAGCACAAGGCTAGAAAAGGACAGAGGACTGTCCTAAGGAGCATCACACTCCAGCAGCCGCCCACGAAGCCCCCACACGGCGACAACGAGCTGAGCGGGGAGGGGGAGAAAATATATAGTGTAATATGGAAATGTGGATCTAGGAATTAGTAATAAAGTGAGTGAGTACCATAGCAAGCAGGAAATTAGGCAGAAAATTCCTTGTAAGAATACAAGTAAAGAATAAATCAGTGTTATAAATCGAGTAACTGGAAACTGGCGACATCAACCTGGGACAACAAGAGGTCACCTGTACCGACCGGGGACCAGCTTCGATACCCTACGCTAAGTACCTGCCATAAAGTTTGCACAAAATAACATACATAATAGTACAAATATACAGTATACATATAATATTATAAATATTAAATATATAAATTTATACATATAATTTTATATAGAGTTAAAAGGGCTGACATCAACAAGTGATCCATACAGTGAAGCACAAATACAATACATTACATCAGACAATGGAGAGGTGTGGTAAGTGTTTGGGAGTATTGGGAAAACGTAATGTAGGTGTCAAGTGTTGCATCTGTAACATAAGATTTCACCTGTGCTGTGCAGAATTATCTCCAGGATGCACAAAAAGGCAAGGAATTTACTGGGTTTGCAAAGATGACAGATTAATGTTGGAGAACATAACTAAACTGATGAAAAACATTCCCGAGTCACAGAGATTATCATTCACAGAAAATCTACCAGTGATATATGCGGACTGGGAAAAGACAACATTGGATAACGACCCAAACTCAGGAATAAGTGTTTGCCTAGCTCTGGGCGGAGGTGGACGTGTCGCCTGTGAGCTCCTGGTTTGCTGTCCCGTGGTAGTTTGTGTGTGTGAGTGGACCCTTGGGGCCGTGGCGGCTGGAGAGATGGCGGCCCCCCTCCCCCCTGTGAAGCGGAGGGATTTCATTGGCCTAGAATTTACTGGCCCAGCGTCTTATCCGGCAGTTGAGGTGGTGATGAGTGACATGTTGCGGACGGATGTGGCGTTCAACTTGTACCCGAGCATCGAGCTGTTGTGAAATCCTGCTCTACGGCTGTGTATCGTGACTTTGTGGAACGCTATGACGGGAGGACATTTACTCTGCCTGAGGGTGGTGGTTCGGTGATAGTGTCGGACAGGTGCAGTGAGACTACCTATGTGGCAGTTCATGGTGCTCCCTTTGAGTTCCCTGACTCTCTTCTCCAGTGTCATTTTACCCGGTATGGGCGGGTCTTGAGTGTCCGAATGAATGCAGTCTCCTCCGGGCGGTGGAAGGGTATCCCGAATGGGACCCGCACTGTGGCGCTGCGCTTGAAGGACTCCATCCCTTCGTCTCTCCAGCTTCTGGGCTTCATGGTATGCGTGTTCTATGGGGTCAGCCCCGGACGTGTTTCCGGTGCGGACTCTCGGGCCATCAAGCTGCGGGATGTGATGCGAGCCGGGTCGGGCCTGTGAACCTCTTCAGGGGGAGGACATTCCCCCGTTGGCAGTCCCGGACCTGTCGGAAGGTGCTGCTGTGGAAAGTGTTACTTCCCAGTCCTCTGGTGCCCCGTTGCCGGTCTCTGATGCCAGCCTCGATGTGGCTGTGGGTGTCGGAGTGGAAGCAAGTGCATCCCCGGCTCCCGCACCTCAGCCTCCCCTGCCTGCCTCGTCTCCAGTCGAGTCTCCAGTTGTGTCTCCTGTGGTGTGTGGTCTCGTGACTCCGGACGTCGAGGCTGCGCCTCGGCCTGTACTGTCTGCGGCAGCTGTGTCTTCGACCCATGTCGACGTGTGCACTGTGATGTCTCCTGCGGCGTGTGGTCCTGTTCCCCGGGTTGTTGAGGCTGCAATGTTGAGTGATCGTGCGCTGCGGGGAGTTGCGCGGGCAACCAGCGGTTCTGCTACGGTGCTTCCTAGCGGAGGTGATAGTTCCGACGATCTGTGACCTGTGTCCAATCGTTCGCGGCAAGCTTTGAGTCTATCTCCGCCTCGTAATGCGGCCTGGGCCGACGTCGGGGAATTTGAGGACTCCGGGAGTTCGTCTTCTGAAATTGAAATTGAAATTGAAATAAGTTTATTGAGGTAAAATACACACAAAGGGATGAGGTAGTTCAAGCTATTCTCACCCCATTCAGTACAACGTGTTAATATATACATAGACACACATCACAAATAAACACATTACCAAACATTCTGAGAGGTAAACATATACATTTCCTCCTTCACAAGTAGTATGGTATCAGACGTACACACAAATACTTTTATGACCTAGGTATACTGTATAGACAATTTGCAAGACACCTGCAGATAATTCAACAAAATATTACAATCTTGGTGCAAAATTCTTATATCTCTCAAGCTTCGTCTTCTGGGGATGGTGATGTGTGCGACGCTGTTGGAGTGCCTGCGGCTCCTGTGGGTCGAGTTGCAGCAGTGATGGGTCCTGTGGTGGGGTTGTCGCCTAGCCCTGGTCCGGTGTATTCTCCGGCTGCCTCCGCGTCACTGGTTGCTGGTTCCCCGGCTTGGGAGGTTGTGGCACCGGCCGAGATTGCGAAAGAGGGTAGGGGCTTGGTGCCGGTTCTTACGAATGCTTCTGTTCCGGCAGCCTCCGTGCCTCTGGCGTCCATGTCTGTGCCTTCCACGCCTTTGCCCTCTGCTCAGTCGTCCTTTGTTACTCCGTCCCCTGTGGTGTCGGCCCCTGCCCCATCGCCCTCTGTGATTGCGTCCCCTGCGACTCCGCCCGCTATGTTACCGGCCTGTGTCCGGCCGACTCCTGTGCTTCAGTCCCGTGTGGTTCCACCGTCTGTATCAAGGCCCTCTGTGCGGCCTCTTCCCGTGCCTACCGCCTCCGTGTTGGAGGGCGCCGAGCTGGATGTTCCAGACTTCATGCATCGACCGCGAGGGTCACGTAGTCACGTTAACGCGCCTATGGAATTGTGGGCACAGTGGGATGCCTACAGGAAGAAGTACCCTCGTCGTTTCTATCCGGATAAATATGAATATGATTGACTGTGTGTGTGGTTCTTATTTCTTTCGTTGTTTTGTTGAGCTATGTGATACGGGTTCTTTTTTTTCTGTTTTCTTACCTAGCTGGGTTAAAATGCTCGTATTTTTTTCTTATTTGCCTGTATTTCATTGTTACCTATGTGTAAGATTCCATTTTTGTTTATGCTTATTTACGATTTGTTTTATTATCTGTGTCCTATTTACTGTGTTCTATGTTCCAATGTTGGTTTGTATTATACCGATTCTTTAATTCTTATTTTTTATTTTGATATTTTACTATGTAATGCAAATGTGTTCTGTTTCTTTTGATCTATGTACTGTGCTGTGTATTGCTTTGTTGTATTCCCTTGTTATTTTCTTGCATTTTATTTACTATGTTGTATTTCCAGTGTTATATTACCATGTTCTGTTATAATGTTCTCGATTCTGTGGTGTGTTGTCTGCTGTTGTGTGGTGTGGCGCATGGTGCGTGTGTTTTGTGTTTGTGTTAGTTTGTATTATTGTGTATATGTATATTCGTTGTTTATAGTTTACCCTTGGTTTTCTTGTGCTCTTTGTGCGCTTTTGTCATTCCTGAGGCTTTTGGCACGCCCCATCTGGGTAGTGCTGCTTTGTTTGTGTGTGTGTGTGTGTGTGTTCTTTTGAGTTTTATGTTATTCTTTGTTTTCACTTTTGTGTTATGTTGATCTGTGTTACGTGTTATGTGTTGTTGTTATTCTGCGTTCTTTGTTCTTCTGTGTTTTCCTGTTATATGGTTACTGTACGCTGTAATTGCTCTGTTTTACAAATAAAAAGAAAAAAACTCAGGAACAGATAGTTAAGAGAATCGCAGCAGTAGTGTGGAGGAAGAGGGTATTGTGGTACAAAATAACAGCAATATTGCAGAGCCAGGTAATATAAACGATAAGAGCAACAGTGAGACAGTGCATAAATAAAGGAATTGGGACGAAAGACGGGGATGGCTCCAATAAAGATGAAGACAAGACAGACACAGGTATAAGTACCTTGAAAAACGCCAAACCGGAACATATTCGCAAATTCTACGCTAAAGGAATATGCAAATATGGAAAATTACGAGCAAAATGCAATTTTCTGCGTCCTCGAAAATGCAGGAACATGTTGGCGAGGGGTACATGCCGTTTTGGAACAGGGTGTAGATACTTTCACCCTAAATTATGTCAATTTTCAATTAGGGACAAAAGATGCTACAATCTTCAGTGTTGGGAATTCCACGTGAAAGGGACACAGCGTTATAGACGGGAAGATCAATATGACAGTACTTGAATTTTTTTAGAGGAAGGCAGAAACAGAGTAGTAAATATAAGAGAGAGGAACAATCAGATGGAACCACTAGAGGATTACAGAGGGGAAGGGAGAAATTCCACGTGAGAGGAACACAGCGTTATAGACGGGAAGATCAATATGACGCTACTTGAATTTTTTTAGAGGAAGGCAGAAACAGAGTAGTAAATATAAGAGAGAGGAACAATCAGATGGAACCACTACAGGATTACAGAGGGGAAGGGAGATACCCACAAGACTGGAATACAAATTATCAACAAACACACAGGTACTACATCACACAACACCCGTCCTACTACCAAAACTGGACGAATCCCTTCCAAAACAACACACCCTAGACCGGGGTAGAGTGGGGGGGGGGGGGGGAGAACTACCAAAGCCCACCAAAAGTGACATGCAATGTGGGAAATCATTCATATTTGCAAACATACAAGGCTTGAAACCAAAATCAAGAAATAAAGTTAAATTAAGATCATAAATGGCCTCCTAATAGAATCGAACTCAATATTTGGTGCATTTATAGAAAACCCACACAAAAGACCACATGGATAGTGAAATGTGGATTCCGAATTATAATCTACATAGATGTGACAGAGTAATTAGGTCAAGTGGAGGAGTAGGTCTGAATATTAAAGAGGAGCTGGCATGCACAGAGCTCCTGAACTCGTCCAATGAGGTGGTAGAGGCACTTGGAATCAAGGTAGAAAATATGAATCTACTTATTATTTTAATATACAAACCGCCAGATGCAACAGTTGAGGAATTCACTGAACAGATCCACAAAATAGAGTTATCCTTGATAGCCTTGGTTATTCTTGATAACCTAGCAAACTCAGTACCAGATATCATCTTCCTTGGAGACTTCAATCTACCCAGTTGAAAAAGGAGAATAGTAAACAATCACATCATAGCAGGAAGCCAACCTGGAAATAACCAACCACAGGTCAGAGAACTACTGAGATTCTGTGACACATTCTCGCTCAGTCAGCAGATTACAAAACCAACTAAGAACGAAAACACGCTGGACCTGATATTCACGAACAATGAGGAGCTAATCAGAGACATTACTGTCTCAGACACTACGTACTCGGACCACAAGCTCATTGAAGTGCAAACTAACATTACTAATGGTAGTACGCCCAAGAGAAACAAAAAGCGAGAAGGGCTATTCAATAAATTCAATTTTAATAATAAGAGGATAGACTGGGAGAATATAAACAGGGAACTTTCAAACATTCAATGGGAAAATGTTCTAAGAAATAATAATCCTATACAAGGAATAGAAAAACTGACTTCTGAAGCATATGAAGTCTGTCTGAAACATGTTCCTTTGAGGAAAGCCAGAAAGAGGTCCAATGTAGAAAGAGAACGCAGACGACATTACAAAAGAAGAAAGAAATTAACGGAAATGCTTAAGCAGACACGACTCTCCATACAGAGAAGAAATAATTTAAACAGGTAGATTGAAGTAATCGAACAGAGACTGAAGCATTCCTATCAGACTGAAGAAAGTCAACTAGAACAGAAAGCAATTCAAGAAATAAAGAAAAACCCAAAATATTTCTTCACATATGCTAAATCAAAAGCGAAAACCACTGCCAGTATTGGTCCTATTCGTATTAGTGAAGGTTCATACACTGAGGAGGACAAAGAAATTAGTGAAATCCTAAAAAAGCAGTATGAGGACATGTTTAGCACTCCGATACTCAGCATGAAAGTCGAAGATTCGGATAATTTCTTTATGAATGATACTCAAACACCTGTAAATATAACTGATATCAATACGAGCGTGGCAGATTTTGAATGAGAAAATGACAATATGCACATGCACTCAGCCCCGGGTCCAGACTCATGGAATTCAATATTTATAAAGAAATGCAAAGTGCCAGTATCACAGACACTCTGTATAGTGTGGAGCAAGAGCTTGGAAACAGGGGAGATACCAGATGCGCTTAAAGCAGCAGACATTGCCCCTCTACACAAGGGTGGTAGCAAAGCATTGGCAAAGAATTATAGACCAGTTGCACTAATGTCCCACATAATAAAAGTATTTGAGAGAGTGATCAGGAGTCAGGTCACTAGATTCATGGAAACCAATGACCTCCACAATCCAGGCCAACATGGATTTAGAGCAGGAAGATCATGCCTCTCACAGCTACTTGACCACTATGACAAAATCACTGAGGCATTAGAGGAAAACATAAAGCAGATGTCGTGTACACAGATTTTGCAAGGCATTCGACAAATGTGACCTTGGAGTGATTGCACACAAAATAAGGTCAATGGGTATAACTGGTAAAGTAGGACGCTGGATACTCAATTTCCTGTCGAACAGAACACAAAGAGTAACAGTCAATCAAGTAAAATCGAGTGCGAGCGCAGTTAAAAGCTCTGTACCTCAAGGTACAGTCCTGGCACCACTGCTGTTCCTTATTCTCATATCAGATATAGACAAAAACACAAGTCACAGCTTCGTGTCAGCCTTTGCAGATGATACAAAAATCAGCATGAAAATTACCTCTGCTGAAGACATTGATAAACTACAAACAGATATTAACAAAGTTTTCGATTGGGGAGCAGAAAATAACATGATGTTTAACGGTGATAAATTCCAGGTACTCAGATACTGCAAAAATGAGGATCTTAAACATAATACAGGGTACAAAACAAAATCGAATCTGCCCATAGTAGGAAAACAGCATGTCAATGATTTGGGAATAATGATGTCCGACGACCTAACGTTTAGGGAGCATAACCCAGCAAGTATTGCTTCAGCCAGAAAAATGATAGGATGGATTACGAGAATCAACCAACCTCTTGGTGCCCAGATGGACTCTACCATAGGGTCGACCAGGGCTCCCAACACATAATTGGTGCAATCTTTTGGAACCAGCCCAGTACCCGAGTCGACCCAGGGAACCACCGGGCACCCATTAAGATTACCTATATGTGTATACCAACAAATGCCATGATAAACAAGATATAACACAGACGACCGCCATTTGCCAGGCGTCCAGGTTGATCCACGAGTCCATTGTCATAAAGGCTTACTGTGTGGGACATTTGGGGCTTGAATCTGATTATTTAAATATTAATGTAGTAAATTAAATTACGAAGGACCACCCGCTTTTATAGTAAAGAGGGAAACTGAGAATTTCTGATCATTAGATAATTCCTAGATGAACCAGTAACTATGGATAAAATACTAGAGAATATGATCATAGAAATAATTAATGGGCTGTATAATTAAATGAATCAAACCCTCAAACACCTACATTGGGGGGTTATTACTGGAAGTCAGTACGTCCAGGAACTAGTGTGGTTCGTTCACTAATCCAAATTATAATAAGCTAATCCTATGAATTATAGTGAAACTAATGTCATTACCATGAATGGGAACATAGATTATAAGTATAATAATGATAGTCACAATAAACACATGTTAATCCAGAGGAATTCTGCATATAAGTAATTCAGAAAATTTCATGAATGAATACAAAGAATCTTGGCTTAAAGACGATTCCTTTATGTAAGCCACGACGCTTCCTCTAAATCCCTGGGCTCGGCTGGCTGACGAATGGGATGGATTAATATGGGAGAAGGCGGCAGGGAGAATTCTTCTCACGGGCTGCAAGACAAATATTTACAGTAGCAACTAATTAAACTACTGAATCTCTATATTCAAGAATTTAAGAGTTACAGGTGATAATAAGTAATCACCTGTGGTTTGGTGTTATCATGCGTCGTCACGGTCAATCACCCAGCTACTACACTACACTTTACCAGATGCATCAAATAAAGATAAGATACTTAGCTAATATGGGTACTGTATAAGTTTTAAGATTGCCGAAATTCGCGTCCCCAGGCTCTGGCTTCAGCCTATCCTGGATAATGGCGCGCTTCACTGGCCGGTCACGTGTAGTCAAGAACCAGATTAAAAAGGTTCCTTATGTTACACCAGCACCAGTTGAAGATATTATCTGCAAAGTTGTTCACGCCTCACAGTGGCGACTTTCATCTGAGGATGGATAACGTCTACCCTGATGGCTGGGCAATGGCGTCTCCTCGTGAGCACAATACGGGTAGGTCTGCCTCAGAGCTTCCCTCCACGTGTACTGGCTTGGTCCTCCTCACCCACGCTGCGTCCCGCGTTCATAAACCAAATTATTGTCATGAACATTAATATTTCTCGCATTTATGCTTGAAATGTTGGAGACTGGACGGGTTTATTATTTAGAAGAGGGAAATATTATTATTTGCCAGTTTAGTGATAGTAAACGTATAAGGGAGAGGAATTAATGTCTCCCCATGGCATTCACTCGTGACGTTAACTTTTATTACTCGATAATCGCTATGACTCCAACGCTCTATTCGGCTCTTAGTTGGAAGTCAATTTATCTGTAATTAGTTATCACACAGAATGCCTTGGTTATAGAGAATCGAATTTAATTCTCAGATACATTGGATATAATGTGTTTATTGTAAGGAAATCTGACGCAATACTGGCGTCGGATGACGTGAGAATTCTAGCCTACTGCACAGATGAAATTATTAGTACATGAGAATTCTACGTGGTGTTAATATTACTCACTACAATAATTAGTAGAGTTAGTAATAAGTAATGAGAATACAACAGTGTTGTATTCGGTGTTGGAAATTTCCAACATACTGAGCAGGCTGGAGTATATTATATTGAAGCGCTTTATCAGCGGAGACCTGTCCTAGACCTGCACTACGCTCAACTTGCACAAGTTGGCCAAGTGCGGCTTGCTCAAGTTGACAAGGCTGGGCTTGCCATAGTTGCTAAGGCTGGGCTTGCCATAGTAGGCAAGGCTAGGTTTGCCTAGTTGTCAAGGCTGGGCTTGCCATAGTAGGTAAGGTTGGGCTTGTCTAGTTGACAAGGCTGGGCTTGCCATAGTTGGCAAGGCAGGGCTTGCCTAGTTGGCATGGCTGGGCTTGCCTAGTTTGCAAGGCTGGGCTTGCCATAGTTGGTAAGGCTGGGCATGCCATAGTTGGCAAAGCTGGGCTTGTCATTGTAGGCAATGCTGGACTTGCCATAGTAGGCAAGGCTCAGCTTGCCATAGTAGGCAAGACTGGGCTTACCACAGTAGGCAAGGCATGGTTTGCAATAGTAGGCAACGCTGGGCTTGCCCAATAAGAAGGGTAATGTTATTGTTTACGTTTCACGCGGGATTTGTGTTTATATAAACATTATGATCTTGTCACATATGATAAATAAGGTATTATTTATTTTCAGTATAATTTGTGGTCCATTTAGAGTAGGGGACATGACAAGAGCAACGGGTGTCATGACCAGAGCAACAGGTAACATGACTCAAGCAATGTGTGAAATGATCAATAACTTTATATTCATCGACTATGTTACCAAATTACTGTACATTTGAGTAAATTAACCTAACTGTAGATATACAGACATTTGTGAATAATGCATTTTAATTTAATTTATATTATATTCATATTTGATACACATTTACGTTCATTAAATTTACAGGAATTGATCTGTCAAAATGTGAGAGTAGGCCTAATGTAGTATATATATACATTTAGGCTTACAGTGTTAGAACTGCTCATAATAAAATATTCTAACACAAAGGAAAATAATCCATAAAAAAATTATTGTGTTGCTGCTATAATCAGAAACGTGATAAAAAACTGGAACAAAAATTATTTCAATATTTGTATAATATAGAAACGCTCAGATTGATTTGAAATTATACAAATAAATACAAATTTATGGTCCGTGATCCTTCACACCATTTTGTTCCACTGGGAGCGTAACTGACGGTTCAGTCAATAGATGGCGCTGTTATGGTGGTCTTGGCATCTTTTGTGGGGAACCTTCTACCTTTTCTCTAAAGTGTTTGGTGTTGAATCAACGAGGTGCCCGGCCCGCCTTCAACCTTCAGTCAATCCACTGTTGTCTGTGTGGTACCTCCTGTCCTGCTTTAAGTGTTGTAAAAGGTTAGTTTCGAGTTTATTGTAAATTTTAACTTATTTAAGGATATCGTTGTGTGTTTACTGTAAAATAAAAATCGGGGTCATTGATAGTTTAACATGCATTGATTCTATTCTTTATTAGTTATATTTTAATCATTTAGTTGCCATGAATAATTTATAGTTAATAGTATTTAACTGGATCTACAGCTTTTGTAGTACAAATTCACTATGAATAAAATATTTTTCAAATAAAATTGTCATTAACAATGAGTCTGACCAATAGTGGTCAGGCGAAATCCTAGCAAGCTAATTTAACCATTAGTAACATGGCTTTTCTTCAAAATCCTGAGACTGTCATCACTACATGAATTCTCCCAAAAATATAGTAAAATGGATTTAAAATGGATGTAGCGTAGTTTACTTCCAAAGTATAATGGAACTTAAATGATAAAGCCCTACTCGATAGCAGACTAAATCTATATAAATGAAAATGTTGTTTGTTCAAAATCGCTCATCTCCTAAAGTTCTAAAGATTGCTTTGAAATTTTCAGTTGCATTCGCATAAAGCCAGGTTTTATAGACATTCTATATAGATGTCACGTCTGTTAGGACAAAAAAGTGTTTTTTTTCTGAATCCATGTTTCTCATGGTTTTTTCATTCGAAGGAAATCCTAGAAACCTCTTTACCGATTGGTTTGAAACCTTAACACAACGTTGCATTTGAGTACGTACGTCTCTTTATATACCTACTATAAAAATGCCACCCCAGTGACTGGTAAAAAAAATGCGTTTTAGAAAAACTGCGTTGTTTGTTGCACATAACATTCATGCTATACTAAATGTCTAGTATTCAACTTCAATGTTTCAGATGTCATTGATAAAATTTATTTTCATTAATTTAGATTAAATTTTATTTTCAATTTTGTGACGGTGTTGGAACTGATCTGTGTTTACCATTCGTAAGTATAGATGTCACACCTGTGACGGGAAAAATTATGCTCTTCTTAACAGTACCATCTCTTGCATGTAAGAGCAACACTCTTGCTATTGTAAATGTTGCAATTCTATTTGTTTCTGATCACATTGATTGAAATCTCGGATTTTGATTTATTTTCATTCTAACTTGTGTGAATTGCGTTAGAATTGACCTGTTAACAATACTGTTCATTTCGCGAGCATAGTTTATTCTTAAATTGTTTAATTACATTAATTTTTTAACCGTCTCTTATTTCAGTGATGGGAACATGATCACTTGGTTTCAAATTTTCTGATGAACATCAGACCATTTAGCAAGGCATCGGACGAGGGAGTGGGGAATGGCGATGACGAGGGAACAGAAGTGGTAGTGGGGAGGATGAGGGGACAAGGTAGGGGGGTAATGGTGGGGAACGATGAAGGGTTTGGGACTATGGGGAGGTCAAGGGGACGGTGGAGTGGGGAGGCCGTGGAGACCGGTGACGGGGCGAATGGTGGGTAGGACTTGGGGACAAAAGGTTGCTGTTGCTCTGCAAAGCAGATGCATTGCTGAGCTACGGCAACGTTTGGCCGGTTAATGTTAGCATTCATAATGTAAAAGTTAATTTATTATTTTTGCATTTTCTGCCTATACTTATAATTTGCATTGTCGTACTAATTATGTTTCGAAATATTTACTATAATTTAAGGTGGCTTAATATAACCTCCGATGAGAACCTAGAAAGTCGCTTTAAAATGGTTTTTACAGCTTTCAATTGACAGCTTCTATTAACTAAAAGTTGCGTTCTTCGCCTGAATAATATCGGTCGGTCATTGAACCTAAATGGTTTAAGCCCAGAGTATATGATATTGGACTTTAATATTTTGTAAATGTAATTTGAGTGACTTGAACTGTGCTAGAGCTGATTTTTTGCTTTAATATTTTTCAAACAATTACTTAATGAAATGCTTAAACATTTAACACGGCTCTTGCGTTTAAATACCAAATATTTACTAGACATTATAAATTTCTGATGAAAAGGCTAAGCCTATTTAATGGAATATTCTAAACACTCGTGTTTATAACGAACATGATCTGTTAACCAAACCACACCAGAATTTGGAGACGGTTGGTTCATCCTGGACCAGTATAAAGTAGATTAAAATAACTTCAACGTTCGATTTCAGTCCTTCGGACAAATACTTTTGCCAGCCTTTCTTCCATTCTCTACACCCTCGGTAAGAACTTTTCGTACTTTTTTTTTTCTCTACTTCCCCTGGCCCACATTCTGACATAGACCTCGGTTCCTTTGATAGCATTGTAAATTCTAACTAGAATAATCTTCCCCTGTTTTTAGGGGACCCTAATCTCCATTCTTGACTATTGCTTATCTTTAAAACGCCACCTTCCACATAGCTTCTAGTTGGCCCTTGCCTCCCTGAAATATAGCGCATCTTATCTTTCCAACAAAGGCGATTCGGTATATCCTTAACCGTGTGGACTACCTCGTGAAAAGCAAATGTCGTGCTCTGACTCCACCTATACCCCTTTGCATCGCCTTTAAACTTTCCTCAACCGCAAACTGAGATAGCTCTCTAGTCTTCGTCCACCTCACTTCGATCTTGTAACAAGTTTCATCTGACCTTCTCAGTATTTCTATGGTCTACCTAAGCCTCATAAACCTCGTGCTCCTTTATCCTATCATTCATTTTTAAAGGGGGGGGGGGGGCGTCGGCTATCCTCTGGCCTCCTGGTTAGCTGTAACTCGGATGCCTCATCTTGGCACTTTCTCTTGCCCACCTTCGTCACTCACTCAGAACTTCAGAGAAAGACTGCACCTGCAACCCTTCTATAAAATACAAAGTCCTGATGTAGCTAGTTGACTTTGATGTAATCTTTCCTTGGAAGGCGACTGAGGAACGTCTTCCTCACCCGCTTTCTACTAAAGTTTTCTTAATCAGATGCCTTGTTCACTAACGCCTTCTCTTTAAACTATAAATGCTAATCTCGAACTTCAATGTCGCTGTGGGTTTCCCCTTTAACCCTGTTCTTGCCACTCTGAACATGGAATATTTCGAAACTATTCTTCCCTTTATTGATACTCGTCCCTCTGGCTTCGCTATGTTGATATCGTTCCTTTATGGCCTCCTTACCTTAACCTTTTAACGGCCTCTCCTTTTATATTAACAATGTGACTCCTTCCATTTCAAAATTGAGTAGGAATCAAATTCCCTCCTTTTTCCTAGTGTTCATAACTGTCCATATTCCTGCCTCTATACATGGTTTACAAAGACCGCATGGAAGTTGTCTTTTCCTACAATCCTCCTTCTGTTATTCCCATCTTCCTCCGTGCTTTACGCATCGGCAACTATTTTTTTCATACCCATTCTTCTATTGCACCCAATTTTACACCCTGCCTTCCGTACCTTTTTTCCTTGTTCTAGTTTTCCTCTAGAATTTAGGTGTCCTCCCCTCTTGCCTTTTATCAATGACCATGCCTCCCTCGTCTCGTCAAGACCTGATAATGGTCCAGGACTGACAAACTACGTAGTCTCCTCAATTTCTAGTGGTTTGGTTAACACTAAAGCCACGATATTGTACCTTTTGAACTGAACATGATCTGATTTCTAGGCACATGCAAATCCTTCCCTTTAACACTCCTCTGCATGGGCTCATACCCCCCCATCCCCTTCAAACTACTGACGACCTTCTCAACAACCTATAATATATTGACTGTTTTCAAAAATCCTAATTTACATAAAATTTCATACTAATGGTTTCAAAGCTTTTTCTTGCATTCGTTGTCTAAACATGACTTGCCTCTAGTGTGCTCAGTTTTGAGAAAATCTGATAGCTTTGATCATAGTGGCTAATATTGCGTCTGGCATCTAATTGCAAACTATCTTCTTCGGTACAGATGATGGCACTTGCTCTACTCTTCCTTGGTTATATCGCCCAGGTAATTAACATTTTGCTCTGTACTCTTGGACATAATAAGCAAAATATTTCACAAGGGACTAAAATATTGCTTCCCAATAGATCCAGGGTCAGGCGTACCAACCTTACGGCACCCATGCGCCCCTGCCAGTCGTCACCCCCACAACCTCCACCGTCACCACTGAGGTTGGTAACACTGGCATTACCTTTCTTAACCAACATGTTATTAATACTTTAACACTTGTTAATGGTGTATAATATTCCAGACTACCCTGACCCACACTCTGCGGGAGACTACAACCTCTGACGTCTGGGTTACTGAGCAGACGGCGATCACCCTGACAGTCACCCAGACAACCACCCAATGGGAGTTTGTTCCCCAGCAGCCACAGACGGTGACCTCTGTGATAAGGGTCACCTCCACACCGGTAGTGTTGGTGACGGCTACGGTGGGGGTCTACCCAGTGAGCACAATGGTCTCGGTCTACAGTCAGTTCTTCACCACAACAGATACTGTTAAATACTGGCAGACCATCACTCACGTGGCTGTCACTCACGAGGTAACTATGTAGTCTTTAACTTGTGAAAGTGTGCGATACCTTTATTACACAAACGTCAATAATATATGCATTTGCAGATCCAGACGATCCCTGTGATATCTACCCAAGAACTAGTGCAGGATATAGTAACTACCATCACCCAAATTGTAACTACTACGGTTACTTCCACCACCGCCAGATACTATGCTTAATTTATTGTATATGCTGAAATAAAAGTATGTTATAAACCATCACGATTTTTTTTACTTTAAAAAAGGTTATGCACCAAAACCAACTTAAACTTAAATTACATTAGTTATACTGAGGAATTAAAGTTACTACAGAACACTTAGGGTTATTTGGTCTATACTTGTGCGATCACTTTAAACGGTGGACAAACGTACATTTTAGTTATATATGTATATAATATATTATATATTTTATACATAATGTTATAAGGGCTGTGACTACTTCAAAAGATGCTTTCTCGTGGCTGAAGATGTAATGACCAAACACCATATCGGAGCATTTGGAAACTACAAAATTCTGGTCTCATCTGTACCATTATCGGGACGTACTATGTTAAGTACTCCTAGAACACAATGATGTAGAATAGTGCTCTTCAACCTGGGTAGACAATCCCCCCTTACAGTGGTAGAGATTAACTCAAGGGTGTACAACTGGGTGGGGGAGAGCTTCACCTGCACATGTTTAAATAATGGAAGTGTCTCTTTCATTTCTTACAATATCTAACCGATTGCATATTTACCTATTGTAATATCAATTAAAAGTACTAAAATATAGATGGCAATCCTGAGCCTGCAAAACCTGTTGCAGTTAGTGCAGTAGGTGATACAACAAAAGACGTTTTAAATAGAGAGGGAGCTGCGTCACTGGACCCAAGAGGAAAGAGGCTAACAAAAAAATTAATCGCGTAAAAAGCGACGAAAACGATGACATTATGAAAATTGTATTTGGATTCGTCCGGCTAGTACATGAAGCCTCGAAACCCTTTACACCAGTAAAGTGCTAATTTTGTAATGCCACGTAGTGATGAAAATGGTGTTACTTCAAAACTTATACGGCATTTATAGTGTAACTATGTATATCTACATATATTATATATACAAGTTATGTATATACATATATCTAACCAAAAAACACACAAATAATGATTTCTGGCAATTTTGAAAGCATACTTCAAGCAACACCCCCTACTCAGCTCGTTGTTGCCGTGAGGGGGGGCTTAGTGGGCGGCTGCGGGAGTGTGATGCTCCTTGGGACAGTCCTGTCCTTTTCTAGCCTTGTGCTCCTGCTGCCGTCCTCTCCAATTCTGCTGGACACCTTTTCCTTCTGTTTCGTTTTCTCCCCCCCCCTCTTCTCCTATCTGCTTGCCGTTTCCTGCCGACCTTTTGTTCTGGTTCTTCCCTTGGACTTCTTCTATTTTGACGCCCGGGTGCTGGAGGAGGCATACTCTTGCACCCGTAGAACTGTAGTACCCGACGTAGAGAGCGAGGGGAACCTTTTATTGTCAATCCCCCTTTCATCACTGAACCCGATCTCGACGGACTGTCGGTTCTTAAGGTGGCGTTTTGGGGCGTATACTCACGACGCAACCCTAGGAGGCCCCGGCAAGATCGGCGATAGCTTCTTGTTGGGTCCCCCTCCCCGCTCAGCTCGTTGTCGCCGTCTGGGGGCTTAGTGGGCGGCTGCCGGAGTGTGATGCTCCTTGGGACAGTCCTCTGTCCTTTTCTAGCCTTGTGCTCCTGCTGCCGTCCTCTCCAATTCTGCTGGGCATCTTTTCCTTTTCCTTCTGTTTCGTTTTTCTCCCCCCTCTTCTCCTATCTGCTTGCCGTTTCCTGCCGACCTTTTGCTCGTTCTGGTTCTTCCCTTGGACTTCTTCTACTTTGACGCCCGGGTGCTTGAGGAGGCATACTCTTGCACCCGTAGAACTGTAGTACCCGACGTAGAGAGCGAGGGGAACCTTTTATTGTCAATCCCCCTTTCATCACTGAACCCGATCTCGACGGACTGTCGGTTTCTTAAGGTGGCGTTTGTGGGGCGTATACTCACGACGCACCCCTAGGAGGCCCCGACAAGATCGGCGATAGCGTCTTGTTGGGTGTCCTGCCTCTAATTGTGGCTCCATGGTGGGTGTGGGGGCACATTCGTGAGTGAATTCGTAATTTCGTCAAGATGATAACCCCTGTTTCGGCTGCTTCTGGCTTACCTTTTCAGGCTCGTGGGGTGGGCGACCAAGCCCCCGAGTCGGTCCGTATTGGAAGACCGGGCTCTGTAGCCTCCGCTGCATTGGGCCCCGACCTTGCTCCTCCTTTGGCCTCTCTGACTCCTTCCCCTGGCTCCCCTCCCTCCTCTGTGGTTGGGTCGAGCCCCAAGCCCCCAGTGGTGACTACCTCGTCCCCTGGCGCGGCTCCTTCTCTAGTTGTTACTACTGCGCCTTTTAACCCCTCTCTCTCTCTGGGGGTTCTCACCGCCGTTCTCGTCACGGCCGCCCTCGCTCGATTCCTTCCAGTTCTGCTACCTATCAAGCCTTGTTTGGTCCCGCTTCGTGGGCCAAATATTTTGATCTCCTCCCTCTTGATTCTGCGCCTCCTGACGATTTCTCCCTTCATCGACATCTCATTGATTCCGTGGATGCCTCCATTACTTTTAACACCACTCGTCTCGGTACGCGTGTCGTTGCTGCTCCTTCTCAGGATGCTGCTTCCCGCTTGGCTGCCTTATCCTGCCTTGGCGAGACCCCCGTTCGGGTCTCGAAGAACGTCCAGTTGAATGCCAGTGTTGGCACTATTTTGCTCCCGCCCCATGTTGCGACCGGTGTTCGGGACCTACGCGACTGCCACGACGATATTCGACATATCCTCGCTGCCCAGGGCCATTCTATTCTCCAGGTGGACACGTTTACTCGTCCCCCTCGTGGTAGTCGCCGTCAACCCCTCCGGGTTGTGAAGATTACCTTTGATGGTAGGACCCTTCCACCCTCTGTCATTCTTGCTGGTGCCAGGTGCTCTGTCCAGGAGTACATTCCTTCTCCTCGGCTCTGCAACAAGTGCTGGAGGTTTGGGCATGGTGCCCTCCGCTGCTCCGGGACTGTCTCTCTCTGTCCTTTGTGTGGTGGCGAAGGTCACTCTAAGTCGGAGTGCGCTTCTCCCCAGGCTCGTTGCCTCAACTGCGGTGAGGCCCATCCTACCTTCTCCCGTGCGTGTGTCCATTACAAGCTTGAGGCAGCCGTCCTCAACTTGAAGCACCGGGAGCGTTTATCTTTTCCTGAGGCGAGGCGCCAGGTTCGCCGGCTCCCGCCTTATGCTAATATCTCTTATGCTCGCGTGTTGCGCTCTTCCTCTCCTCGTCCTTCCCGCCTTCCTCAGACTCACAACCGTTTCCGGGCCTTGGACCCTGATGCGCCCACTGCCCCCTCCTCTGTCCCTTTGGGTTCTCTCCCGAAGGATCCTCCTCCTGGTCCTCTGTCTGGGGTTCCCCTTCCTTCTACCCGGTCTGTCGTGTCTTCTGTGTCTCCTTCCTCGTCCCCCTCCGATCCTCCTTCCCATCCTCTTCCTCCATCTATCGGCTCTCCCCGCCGCCTGTCGGTGCGGGCGGATGTCCATCGCTCTCCTAACGGCCGTCGTGTGTGCTCTCGTTCGGCTTCTCCTGTTGAGACACTGGAATCCGTTGCCCGGTACGTAGTTGCTGGGACACCAGTCTCTTTAAGTCAGAAGCGTAAGCCTGGCTCCTCTCCTTCCTCTTCCCCGGCGGGTAAGAAGGCTTCGCTTTCTTCCTCAGCTCCTCCTTCTGGCTCTGTTGCTCCTTCCACTCCCGTTTCAGTGCTTGCGCCCCCTGTTCCTGCTATGGAGGTTTCTTTGGCCCCTGCTTCCCTTTCGGTTGCTGCTCTTGCTGGGGTGCGCTCCTCTCTTTCTACTCCCCCTCTTCCTGCTGCTGTCCTTGACTGCTCCTCTCCGTTGTCTCCTCCTCCTCCTCCTCCTCCTCCTCCTCCTCCTCCTCCTCCTCCTCCTCCTCCTCCTCCTCCTCCTCCTCCTCCTCCTCCTCCTCCTCCTCCTCCTCCTCCTCCGGACCCTGCCCGCCCACCTCTGATCTGTTCTCCCGTTTCCTTCCCTCCGTCTTTGCTCAGTTTACCCATGCCCCCTAACCCTGACTTTGCTGACCCTGATCCCGACCCTGATATTCTTTAACGTGCTCTGTTGGTCTTTCGCCTTTGTTTCTTCCTTGTTCTCTGTTTTTGTCCTTTCTCTTCTCGTCGTTGTCCATTCTTCAATGGAACGTTCGAGGTTATTACGCCAATTTCCTCGAACTCCAACTTCTGGTTTCGCGGTTTTCGCCCCTTTGTGTCTGTCTCCAGGAGCCGATGCTTGGTGCTCGTCCTGGTCGTTTTCGTGGCTATTCCTTTCTCTCCCCCCCCCCCCAGCCATTGCTGGGGCTTCTAATTCTTCTGCTCTCTTGATTCGGGCTGATGTTCCCTTTGTTCCTTTACTTTTTCCTTCGCCTCTCCATTGTTCTGCTGCTCGTATCTTTGTGGGGAAATGGTACACAGTTTGTTCCATTTATCTCCCCCCGAGTGTCCCGCTCTCTCTTCCTGATTTGAAACACCTCCTAGACTCCTTGCCGGAGCCTGTGCTCCTGCTGGGTGACTTCAATTGTCGTCATTCTCTTTGGGGTGACGTTCTGACGAATACCCGGGGTCGCCTCCTTGAGCCGTTTCTCCTCTCTTCTTCCCTGTCTCTTCTGAATTCTGGTGAGCCCACTCATTTGGACTCTCGAACTCGCACCCTTTCTTGTCTTGATCTTTCTCTCTGCTCTTCTTCTCTTTACTTAGATTTCACATGGCAGGTTCTTGATGACCTCCATGGAAGTGATCATTTCCCCATCCTTGTTTCCTTTTTCTCTTTTCGCCCTTCCCTCTCTTTCCCTAGGTGGAAGTTTGCTAAGGCGGACTGGACCCTGTTTTCCCTCAGTGCTACTCTCTCTGACCTCTCCCTTCTGCCCCTCTCTCGCGCTCTCCTCCTTTTTCATGACACTGTCTTCGACGCTGCCCTCCGCTCTATTCCTCGCTCTTCCTCTCGGGGTCCACGGAAGTGCGTTCCCTGGTGGAATGCGGACTGTGCTCGGGCTGTCCGCTGTAAGCGTGCAGCCTGGAAGAAGCACCGCCGTAGGCAGACGACCGATTCTTTTCTTTTCTTTCGGAAAGCGAGTGCGGTGGCCCGTAGGGCCATCCGTACGGCTAAACGTGAATGTTGGGCATCTTATGTCTCGACAATTACGTCCGAAACCCCTCTGGCCCAGATCTGGAAGCGTATCCGCAAGATAGCGGGTAAGTTCGTTCCCGATGTTTCACCGGTCCTTCACCTCCATGATACTCTTGTGGCGGACCCGTTGCAGGTCGCTTCCGAACTGGGTTCCCACTTTTCTTCTGTTAGCTCTGGTCTTCATCTTCCCCAATCTTTCCTTCTTCGTAAACCTGTCCTTGAGTCTCGTCCTTTAGATTTCTGCACTCATCTTCAGCTTCCCTATAATGATCCCTTCTCTCTCTCTGAACTTCGTTCTGCCCTGGCCCTCTGCGGTTCTACGGCGGCGGGCTCCGATGGTATTCATTATGAGATGCTTCGCCATCTCCCTCCGAGCACGTCTCAGTATTTACTGAGTCTGTTTAATCGGATCTGGGAGTCGTCGTCGGTCCCTGAGGACTGGCTCGATGCCGTTGTCCTCCCTGTTCGCAAACCAGGGACTCTGGGTACTTCCCCTAAGGACTTTCGCCCTATTGCTCTCACAAGTTGTGTCTGCAAACTCTTTGAACGTATGGTTAACGTTCGTCTGATGTGGTTCCTGGAACACCATCACCTCCTCTCCCCTTCTCAATTTGGTTTCCGCAAGTGCCGCAGCACGACAGATGTCCTGGTGAACTTGGAGGTCTATATACGTACTGCTTTTGCTGCGAAGACCTCCGTTGTTGCCGTCCTTTTTGACCTAGAAAAGGCTTACGACACCACTTGGCGTTATCATATCCTATCTCAACTTCATTCTTTTGGCCTTCGTGGTCATCTCCCTCTCTTTCTCCGCAGCTTCCTCTCTCGTCGTTCCTTTCGGGTGCGCCTTGGTACCGCTCTCTCTCCCCCTTTTCAGCAATACGAAGGTGTGCCCCAGGGTAGTGTTCTGAGCACTACTCTTTTTCTGGTTGCCCTCAATGGTCTTCTTTCCTCTCTTCCTTCTGGTGTCTTCTCCGCTCTCTATGTCGATGATCTTACCCTTTGTTGTCAGGGTGATGATTCGCCTCTCCTTCAACGCCGGCTTCAACTTGCGATTGATGCCGTGTCGTCTTGGGCCACAGGTCATGGCTTCAAGTTCTCTACTTCTAAGACTTGTGCCATGACTTTTACGCGGAAACGGGTTGTTCTTCGTCCCTCTTTGTCACTTTATGGTCATCCCCTTGAATACAAAGATTCCGCGAAGCTTTTGGGGTTATTCCTTGACACTCGTTTGTCTTGGTCTCCCCATATCTCTTACCTCCGTGTTGAGTGCTCTAAGTCCCTTACCCTCCTTCGGGTCTTGTCCCATACTTCTTGGGGGGCAGATAGGCGCACTCTCCTTGCTTTACATTCCTCTCTCGTCCTGTCTAAGCTCGATTATGGTTGCCCTGCTTACTCGTCTGCTTCTCCTTCTACTCTTCGCCGTCTTGATGCTTTGCACCATACTGGGTTGCGCCTCAGTTCTGGTGCCTTTCGTTCGACTCCCGTCCTTAGCTTGTATGTTGACACTGGCTTCCTGTCTCTCCAGGACCGCCGTGATCGCTACTGTCTTCGCTATCTTGCGCGGTCCTTGCAACATCCTTCCTCTCGTCTCTGTCGTGCTTTAACTTTTACCCCTCCTGCGGTTCCTGTTCCTCTTCACCACCTCCCTCTTTCTGTCCGGTTATCTCGCCTGCAGGATTCTCTTTCCGTTCGTATTTCTGATGTTTCTCCTCGTGTTGTTCCTTCTTTGCCCCCGTGGAGGGTCCCTCTTCCGCGGTTTTGTACATCCTTGACTCGTATCACTAAAGCTTTTACCCCTCCTACAGTTCTAAAACGCCTTTTCCTCGAGCACTTTTCTTCTCACTCCCGCTCCGTTTCTGTCTTCACCAATGGGTCTAAGTCAGCGGACGGTGTTGGCTACTCTGTTGTTTTTCCTGATCGCACTTATATGTGTCGCTTGCCTCCGGAGACTAGCATCTTTACAGCGGAACTTTATGCTATTCGATATGCTCTTCGTCTCCTGCTTTCTCGTTGTCAGTCTTCCTTTGTGGTTGTTGTTGACTCTCGTAGTGCCCTCATGGCTCTCGGGTGCTTTAATCCAGTTCATCCGGTAGTTGTCGAGATCCAGCATTGGCTGTTTCTCGTTCACAGTAAATTTAAGTCGGTTGAGTTTTGTTGGGTTCCCAGCCATATTGGCGTGTCTTTAAATGAGCGTGCGGATGCTGCCGCTAAGGAAGCTGTCCGCTCTTGTCCCATCTCTCGTAAAGGCATTCCGTATTCCGACTTTTACCCGGTTATCCATTCCTCAGTCCTTACCCGTTGGCAGGCTTCTTGGTTGTCTGTTACTGGTAACAAGCTACGTACTCTTAAATGTTGTGTTTCCTCGTGGCCGTCCTCCTTCCACCGTAACCGGCGGTGGGAAACAGCTCTAGCGAGGTTGCGTATTGGCCATACTCGCTTAACCCATGGTCACTTGATGGAGCGCCGCCCTGCTCCTTATTGTCCTAGTTGCATTGTCCCTCTTACGGTCGTGCATGTCCTTCTTGATTGTCCTGACTTCCAGGACGAGCGTGTGTCTTGCTTTCCGACCGCCCCTCGCGGTCACCTGTCCCTCGATAGAATTCTTGGTGACTCGGATACTTTTGATATCGTTCGCCTTATGCGTTTTTGTTCTCGTATTGGCATCCTTGGTGATATTTAGCGCCCTCTGATTATTTTGCGTATTTGATGGTGCTACATAGCCTTCCCGGTTTGGTGCCTTCTTTTGATAATTACTTACTTACTTACTTCTTGTTGGGTGTCCTGCCTCTAATTGTGGCTCCATGGTGGGTGTGGGGGCACATTCGTGAATAAATTTTCCTTTTCGTCATAACCCCTGTTTTGACTTTCTGCTTTACCTTCTCGGGTTCGTGGGGGTGGGCGACCAAGCCCCCCCCGGGTCGGTCCGTGTTGGAAGACCGGGCTCTGTAGCCTCCGCTGCATTGGGCCCCGACCTTGCTCCTCCTTTGGCCTCTGACTCCTTTCCCTGGCTCCCCTCCCTCCCTCTGTGGTTGGGTCGAGACCCAAGCCCCCAGTGGTGACTACCTCGTCCCCCTGGCGCGGCTCCATCTCTAGTTGTAACTACTGCGCCTTTTAACCCCCCTCTGGGGGTTCTCACCGCCGTCCTCGTCACGGCCGCCCTCGCTCGATTCCTTCCAGTTCTGCTACTTATCAGGCCTTGTTTGGTCCCGCTTCGTGGGCCAAATATTTTGATCTCCCTCTTGATTCTGCGCCTCCTGACGATTTCTCCCTCCATCGACATCTCGTTGATTCCGTGGATGCCTCGATTACTTTCAACCTCAGAAGTCTCGGTACACGTGTCGTTGCTGCTCCTTCTCAGGATGCTGCTTCCCGCTAGGCTGCCTTATCCTGCCTTGGCGAGACCCCTGTTCGGGTCTCGAAGAACGCTCGGTTGAATGCCAGTGTTGGCATTCTGCTCCTGCCCCATGTTGCGACCGGTGTTCGGGACCTGCGCGACTGACACGACGATATTTGACATATTCTTGCTGCACAGGGCCATTCTATTCTCCAGGTAGACACGTTTACTAGTCCCCCTCGTGGTAGTCGCCGTCAACCCCTCCGGGTTGTGAAGATTACCTTTGATAGTAGGACCCTTCCACCCTCTGTCATTCCTGCTGGTGCCAGGTGCTCTGTCCAGGAGTACATTCCTTCTCCTCGGCTCTGTAACAAGTGCTGGAGGTTTGGGCATGGTGCCCTCCGCTGCTCCGGGACTGTCTGTGTCCTTTGTGTGGTGGCGAAGGTCACTCTAAGTCGGAGTGCACTTCTCCCCAGGCTCGTTGCCTCAACTGCGGTGAGGCCCATCCTACCTTCTCCCGTGCGTGTGTCCATTACAAGCTTGAGGCAACCATCCTCAGCTTGAAGCACTGGGAGCGTTTATCTTTTCCTGAGGCGAGACGCCAGGTTCGCCGGCTCCCGCCTTATGCTAATATCTCTTATGCTCGCGTGTTGCGCTCTTCCTCTCCTCGTCCTTCCCGCCTTCCTCAGACTCACAACCGTTTCCGGGCCTTGGACCCTGATATGCCCACTGCCCACTCCTCTGTTCCTTTGCGTTCTGTCCTGAGGGGTCCCCCTCCTGGTCCTCTGTCTGGGGTTCCCCTTCTTTCTACCCGGTCTGTCATGTTTCCTGTGTCTTCTTCCTAGTCTCCCTCCGATCCTCCTTCCCATCCACTTCCTCCATCTATCGGCTCTCCCCGCCGCCTGTCGGTGCAGGCGGATGTCCATCGCTCTCCTAACGGCCGTCGTGTGTGCTCTCGTTCAGCTTCTCCTTTTGAGACACTGGAATCCGTTGCCCAGTACGTAGTTGCTGGGACACCAGTCTCTTTAAGTCAGAAGCGTAAGTAAGTAAGTAATTATCAAAAGAAGGCACCAAACCGGGAATGCTATGTAGCACCAAGTACGCAAAATAATCAGAGGGCGCTAAATATCACCAAGGATGCCAATACGAGAACAAAAACGCATAAGGCGAACGATATCAAAAGTATCCGAGTCACCAAGAATTCTATCGAGGAACAGGCGACCGCGAGGGGCGGTCGGAAAGCAAGACACACGCTCGTCCTGGAAGTCAGGACATTCAAGAAGGACATGCACGACCATAAGAGGGACAATGCAACTAGGACAATAAGGAGCAGGGCGGCGCTCCATCAAGTGACCATGGGTTAAGCGAGTATGGCCAATACGCAACCTCGCCAGAGCTGTTTCCCACCGCCGGTTACGGTGGAAGGAGGACGGCCACGAGGAAACACAACATTTAAGAGTATGTAGCTTTACCAGTAACAGACAACCAAGAAGCCTGCCAACGGGTAAGGACTGAGGAATGGATAACCGGGTAAAAGTCGGAATAAGGAATAGCTTTACGAGAGATGGGACAAGAGTGGACAGATTTCCTGGCAGCAGCATCCGCACGCTCATTTAAAGAGACACCAATATGGCTGGGAAACCAACAAAACACAACCGACTTAAATTTACTGTGAACAAGAAACAGCCAATGCTGGATCTCGACAACCAATGGAAAAACCAGATTAAAGGACCCGAGAGCCATGAGGGCACTACGAGAGTCAACAACAACTACAAAGGAAAATTGACAACAAGAGAGCAGGGGGAAGAAGAGCATAGAGAATACCATAAAGCTCCGCTGAGAGGATGCTAGTCTCCGGAGGTAAGCTACACATATAAGTGTGAGCAGGAAACACGACAGAGTAGCCAACACCGTCCACAGACTTAGACCCATTGGTAAAAACGGAAACGGGGTGGGAGAAAGAAGAAAAGTGCTCAAGGAAAAGGCGTTTTAGAACCGTAGGAGGGGTAAAAGTTTTAGTGATGCAGGTCAAGGATGTACAAAACTGCGGAGGGGGGACTCTCAACGGGGGCAAAGAAGGAACAACACGAGGAGAAATATTAGAAATACGAACGGAAATAGAATCCTGTAAGCAAGATAACCGGACAGAAAGAGGGAGGTGGTGAAGAGGAACAGGAACCGCAGGAGGGGTAAAAGTTAAAGCACGACAGAGGCGAGAGGAAGGATGTTGCAAGGACCGCGCAAGATAGCGAAGACAGTAGCGATCACGGCGGTCCTGCAGAGATAGGAAGCCAGTGTCAACATACAAGCTGAGGACGGGAACCGAACGAAGGGCACCAGAACTGAGGCGCAACCCAGTATGGTGCAAAGCATCAAGACAGCGAAGAGTAGAAGGAGAAGCAGACGAGTAAGCAGGGCAACCATAATCGAGCTTAGACAGGACGAGAGAGGAATGTAAAGCAAGGAGAGTGCGCCTATCTGCCCCCCAAGAAGTATGGGACAAGACCCTTAGGAGGGTAAGGGTCTTAGAGCACTCAACACGAAGGTAAGAGATATGGGGAGACCAAGACAAACGAGTGTCAAGGAATAACCCCAAAAGCTTCGCGGAATCTTTGTATTCAAGGGGATGACCATAAAGTGACAAAGAGGGACGAAGAACAACCCGTTTCCGCGTAAAAGTCATGGCACAAGTCTTAGAAGTAGAGAACTTGAAGCCATTACCTGTGGCCCAAGACGACACGGCATCAATGGCAAGTTGAAGCCGGCGTTGAAGGAGAGGCGAATCATCACCCTGACAACAAAGGGTAAGATCATCGACATAGAGGGCGGAGAAGACACCAGAAGGAAGAGAGGAAAGAAGACCATTGAGGGCAACCAGAAAAAGAGTAGTTCTCAGAACACTACCCTGGGGCACACCTTCGTATTGCTGAAAAGAGGCAGAGAGAGCAGTACCAAGGCGCACCCGAAAGGAACGACGAGAGAGGAAGCTGCGGAGAAAGAGAGGGAGATGACTACGAAGGCCAAAAGAATGAAGTTGAGATAGGATATGATAACGCCAAGTGGTGTCGTAAGCCTTTTCTAGGTCAAAAAGGACGGCAACAACGGAGGTCTTCGCAGCAAAAGCAGTACGAATATAGACCTCCAAGTTCACCAGGACATCTGTCGTGCTGCGGCACTTGCGGAAACCAAATTGAGAAGGGGAGAGGTGGTGATGGTGTTCCAGGAACCACATCAGACGAACGTTAACCATACGTTCAAAGAGTTTGCAGACACAACTTGTGAGAGCAATAGGGCGAAAGTCCTTAGGGGAAGTACCCAGAGACCCCGGTTTGCGAACAGGGAGGACAACGGCATCGAGCCAGTCCTCAGGGACTGACGACGACTCCCAGATCCGATTATACAGACTCAGTAAATACTGAGACGTGCTCGGAGGGAGATGGCGAAGCATCTCATAATGAATACCATCGGAGCCCGCCGCCGTAGAACCGCAGAGGGCCAGGGCAGAACGAAGTTCAGAGAGAGAGAAGGGATCATTATAGGGAAGCTGAAGATGAGTGCAGAAATCTAAAGGACGAGACTCAAGGACAGGTTTACGAAGAAGGAAAGATTGGGGAAGATGAAGACCAGAGCTAACAGAAGAAAAGTGGGAACCCAGTTCGGAAGCGACCTGCAACGGGTCCGCCACAAGAGTATCATGGAGGTGAAGGACCGGTGAAACATCGGGAACGAACTTACCCGCTATCTTGCGGATACGCTTCCAGATCTGGGCCAGAGGGGTTTCGGACGAAATTGTTGAGACATAAGATGCCCAACATTCACGTTTAGCCGTACGGATGGCCCTACGGGCCACCGCACTCGCTTTCCGAAAGAAAAGAAAAGAATCGGTCGTCTGCCTACGGCGGTGCCTCTTCCAGGCTGCACGCTTACAGCGGACAGCCCGAGCACAGTCCGCATTCCACCAGGGAACGCACTTCCGTGGACCCCGAGTGGAAGAGCGAGGAATAGAGCGGAGGGCAGCGTTGAAGACAGTGTCATGAAAAAGGAGGAAGCGCGAGAGAGGGGCAGAAGGGAGAGGTCAGAGAGAGTAGTACTGAGGGAAAATAGGGTCCAGTCCGCCTTAGCAAACTGCCACCTAGGGAAAGAGAGGGAAGGGCGAAAAGAGAAAAAGGAAACAAGGATGGGGAAATGATCACTTCCATGGAGGTCATCAAGAACCTGCCACGTGAAATCTAAGTAAAGAGAAGAAGAGCAGAGAGAAAGATCAAGACAAGAAAGGGTGCGAGTCCGAGAGTCCAAATGAGTGGGCTCACCAGAATTCAGAAGAGACAGGGAAGAAGAGAGGAGAAACGGCTCAAGGAGGCGACCCCGGGTATTCGTCAGAACAACACCCCAAAGAGAATGACGACAATTGAAGTCACCCAGCAGGAGCACAGGCTCCGGCAAGGAGTCTAGGAGGTGTTTCAAATCAGGAAGAGAGACCGGGACACTCGGGGGGAGATAAATGGAACAAACTGTGTACCATTTCCCCACAAAGATACGAGCAGCAGAACAATGGAGAGGCGAAGGAAAAAGTAAAGGAACAAAGGGAACATCAGCCCGAATTAAGAGAGCAGAAGAATTAGAAGCCCCAGCAATGGCTGGGGGGGGGGAGAGAAAGGAATAGCCACGAAAACGACCAGGACGAGCACCAAGCATCGGCTCCTGGAGACAGACACAAAGGGGCGAAAACCGCGAAACCAGAAGTTGGAGTTCGAGGAAATTGGCGTAATAACCTCGAACGTTCCATTGAAGAATGGACAACGACGAGAAGAGAAAGGACAAAAACAGAGAACAAGGAAGAAACAAAGGCGAAAGACCAACAGAGCACGTTAAAGAATATCAGGGTCGGGATCAGGGTCAGCAAAGTCAGGGTTAGGGGGCATGGGTAAACTGAGCAAAGACGGAGGGAAGGAAACGGGAGAACAGATCAGAGGTGGGCGGGCAGGGTCCGGAGGAGGAGGAGGAGGAGGAGGAGGAGACAACGGAGAGGAGCAGTCAAGGACAGCAGCAGGAAGAGGGGGAGTAGAAAGAGAGGAGCGCACCCCAGCAAGAGCAGCAACCGAAAGGGAAGCAGGGGCCAAAGAAACCTCCATAGCAGGAACAGGGGGCGCAAGCACTGAAACGGGAGGGGAAGGAGCAACAGAGCCAGAAGGAGGAGCTGAGGAAGAAAGCGAAGCCTTCTTACCCGCCGGGGAAGAGGAAGGAGTGGAGCCAGGCTTACGCTTCTGACTTAAAGAGACCGGTGTCCCAGCAACTACGTACCGGGCAACGGATTCCAGTGTCTCAACAGGAGAAGCCGAACGAGAGCACACACGACGGCCGTTAGGAAAGCGATGGACATCCGCAAGCACCGACAGGCGGCGGGGAGAGCCGACAGATGGAGGAAGAGGATGGGAAGGAGGATCGGAGGGGGACGAGGAAGGAGACACAGAAGACACGACAGACCGGGTAGAAGGAAGGGGAACCCCAGACAGAGGACCAGGAGGAGGATCCTTCGGGAGAGAACCCAAAGGGACAGAGGAGGGGGCAGTGGGCGCATCAGGGTCCAAGGCCTGGAAACGGTTGTGAGTCTGAGGAAGGCGGGAAGGACGAGGAGAGGAAGAGCGCAACACGCGAGCATAAGAGATATTAGCATAAGGCGGGAGCCTGCGAACCTGGCGCCTCGCCTCAGGAAAAGATAAACGCTCCCGGTGCTTCAAGTTGAGGACGGCTGCCTCAAGCTTGTAATGGACACACGCACGGGAGAAGGTAGGATGGGCCTCACCGCAGTTGAGGCAACGAGCCTGGGGAGAAGCGCACTCCGACTTAGAGTGACCTTCGCCACCACACAAAGGACAGAGAGAGACAGTCCCGGAGCAGCGGAGGGCACCATGCCCAAACCTCCAGCACTTGTTGCAGAGCCGAGGAGAAGGAATGTACTCCTGGACAGAGCACCTGGCACCAGCAAGAATGACAGAGGGTGGAAGGGTCCTACCATCAAAGGTAATCTTCACAACCCGGAGGGGTTGACGGCGACTACCACGAGGGGGACGAGTAAACGTGTCCACCTGGAGAATAGAATGGCCCTGGGCAGCGAGGATATGTCGAATATCGTCGTGGCAGTCGCGTAGGTCCCGAACACCGGTCGCAACATGGGGCGGGAGCAAAATAGTGCCAACACTGGCATTCAACTGAACGTTCTTCGAGACCCGAACGGGGGTCTCGCCAAGGCAGGATAAGGCAGCCAAGCGGGAAGCAGCATCCTGAGAAGGAGCAGCAACGACACGTGTACCGAGACGAGTGGGGTTGAAAGTAATGGAGGCATCCACGGAATCAATGAGATGTCGATGGAGGGAGAAATCGTCAGGAGGCGCAGAATCAAGAGGGAGGAGATCAAAATATTTGGCCCACGAAGCGGGACCAAACAAGGCTTGATAGGTAGCAGAACTGGAAGGAATCGAGCGAGGGCGGCCGTGACGAAGACGGCGGTGAGAACCCCCAGAGAGAGAGGGGTTAAAAGGCGCAGTAGTTACAACTAGAGAAGGAGCCACGCCAGCCCACCAAACACACACCGAAACTACGACGTTCGTACAACGTTCGAGCAAGTTTTAACACCACCTAACCAGTTATAACAACCAATATAGCAAGTTGTAACAGCGTTCTAATACGTCATAAATACGTTAAGCCAAGATGTAACAACTTTATTTCAAGTTGTAACAAGCGGAAAATAGAGACAGTTTCGGTTTGTGTTTCCAGGGAGGGGACGAGGTAGTCACCACTGGGGGCTTGGGGCTCGACCCAACCACAGAGGAGGGAGGGGAGCCAGAGGAAGGAGTCAGAGAGGCCAAAGGAGGAGCAAGGTCGGGGCCCAATGCAGCGGAGGCTACAGAGCCCGGTCTTCCAATACGGACCGACTCGGGGGCTTGGTCGCCCACCCCACGAGCCTGAGAAGGTAAACCAGAAGAAGCCGAAGCAGGGGTAATCATCTTGACGAAAGAAAGAATTCACTCACGAATGTGCCCCCACACCCACCATGGAGCCACAATTAGAGGCAGGACACCCAACAAGAAGCTATCGCCGATCTTGTCGGGGCCTCCTAGGGGTGCGTTGCGAGTATACGCCCCACAAACGCCACCTTAAGAAACCGACAGTCCGTCGAGATCGGGTTCAGTGACGAAGTGGGGATTGACAATAAAAGGTTCCCCTCGCTCTCGACGTCGGGTACTGCAGTTCTACGGGTGCATGAGTATGCCTCCTCAAGCACCCGGGCGTCAAAATAGAAGAAGTCCAAGGGAAGAACCAGAACGAGCAAAAGGTCGGTAGGAAACGGCAAGCAGATAGGAGAAGAGGGGGGAGAAAAACGAAACAGAAGGAAAAGGAAAAGATGCCCAGCAGAATTGGAGAGGACGGCAGCAGGAGCACAAGGCTAGAAAAGGACAGAGGACCGCCCCAAGGAGCATCACACTCCGGCAGCCGCCCACTAAGCCCCCACACGGCGACAACGAGCTGAGCGGGGAGGGGGTTTTACTGGTGTAAAGTGTTTCGAGGCTTCATGTACTAGCCGGACGAATCTGAATACAATTTTTATCAGGTCATCGTCGCTTCTTATGCGATTAATTTTTTTGTTCGCCTCTTTCCTCTTGGGTCCAGTGATGCAGCTCCCTCTATTTAAAACTTGTATCAACTACTGGACTAACTGCAACAGGTTTTGCAGGCTCAGGATTGCCAACTATCTTTTAGTACTTTTAATCGATATTACAATAGGTAAATATGCAATCAGTTAGGTATTGTAAGAAATGAGAGAGAGAGATTTCTATTATTCGAACAGGTGCAGGTGAAGCTCTCCCCCAACCAGTTGTCAACTCTCGAGTTAATCTCTACCACTGTATGGGGGGGTTGTCTACCCAGGTTGAAGAGCACTATTCTATATCATTGTGTTCTAGGAGTACTTAACATAGTACGTCCTGATAATTGTACAGATGAGACCAGAATTTCGTAGTTTCCAAATGCACCGATATGGTGTTTGGTCATTACATCTTCAGCCACGAGAAAGCATCTTTTGAAGTAGTCACAGCCCTTATAACATTATGTATAAAATATATAATATATACTATATACCTATATAACTAAAATGTACGTTTGTCCACCGTTTAAAGTGATCCCACAAGTAGACCAAATAACCCTAAGTGTTCTGTAGTAACTTTAATTCCTCAGTATAACTAATGTAACTTAAGTTTAAGTTGGTTTTGGTGCATAACTTTTTAAAGTAAAAAAAATCGTGATGGTTTATAACATACTTTTATTTCAGCATATACAATAAATTAAGCATAGTATCTGGCGGTGGTGGAAGTAACCGTAGTAGTTACAATTTGGGTGATTGTAGTTATTATATCCTGCACTAGTTCTTGGGTAGATATCACAGGGACCGTCTGGATCTGCAAATGCATATATTATTGACGTTTGTGTAATAAATGTATCTCACACTTTCACAAGTTAAAGACTACATAGTTACCTCGTGAGTGACAGCCACGTGGGTGATGGTCTGCCAGTATTTAACAGTATCTGTTGTGGTGAAGAACTGACTGTAGACCGAGACCATTGTGCTCACTGGGTAGACCCCCACCGTAGCCGTCACCAACACTACCGGTGTGGAGGTGACCCTTATCACAGAAGTCACCGTCTGTGGCTGCTGGGGAACAAACTCCCATTGGGTGGTTGTCTGGGTGACTGTCAGGGTGATCGCTGTCTGCTCAGTAACCCAGACGTCAGAGGTTGTAGTCTCCCGCAGAGTGTGGGTCAGGGTAGTCTGGAACATTATACACCATTAACAAGTGTTAAAGTATTAATAACATGTTGGTTAAGAAAGATAATGGCAGTGTTACCAACCTAAGTGGTGACGGTGGAGGTTGTGGGGGTGACGACTGGCAGGGGCGCATGGGTGCCGTAAGGTTGGTACGCCTGACCCTGGATCTATTGGGAAGCAATATTTTAGTCCCTTGTGAAATATTTTGCTTATTATGTCCAAGAGTACAGAGCAAAATGTTAATTACCTGGGCGATATAACCAAGGAAGAGTAGAGCAAGTGCCATCATCTGTACCGAAGAAGAGAGTTTGTAATTAGATGCCAGACGCAATATTAGCCACTATGATCAAAGCTATCAGATTTTCTCAAAACTGAGCACACTAGAAGCAAGTCATGTTTAGACAACGAATGCAAGAAAAAGCTTTGAAACCATTAGTATGAAATTTTATGTAAATTAGGATTTTTGAAAACAGTCGATATATTAAAGGTTGTTGGGAAGGTCGTCAGGAGTTTGAAGGGGATGGGGGGGGGGGGGGTATAAGCTTATGTAGAGGAGTGTTAAAGGGAAGGATTTGCATGTGCCTAGAAATCAGATCATGTTCAGTTCAAAAGGTACAACATCGGGGCTTTAGTGTTAACCAAACCACTAGAAATTGAGGAGACTACGTCGTTTGTCAGTCCTGGACCATTATCAGGTCTTGACGAGACGAAGGTGGGCAAGAGAAAGTGCCAAGATGAGGCATCCCAGTTACAGCTAACCAGGAGGCCAGAGGATAACCGACGCCCCCCCCCCCCCCCCCCCCACCCTTTTAAAAATGAATGATAGGATAAAGGAGCACGAGGTTTATGAGGCTTAGGTAGACCATAGAAATAAGAAGGTCAGATGAAACTTTTTACAAGATCGAAGCGAGGTGGACGAAGACTAGAGAGCTATCTCAGTTAGCGGTTGATGAAAGTTTAAAGGCGATCCAAAGGGGTATAAGTGCGAGTCAGCACGACATTTGCTTTTCACGAGGTAATCCACACGGTCAAGGACATACCGAATCGCCTTTGTTGGAAAGATAAGATGCGTTATATTTCAGGGAGGCAAGGGCCAACTAGAAGCTACGACGAAGGTGGTGATTTAAAGAAAAGCAATAGTCAAGATTGGAGATTAGGGTCTCCTAAAAACAGTTAAAGATTATTCGTTAGAATTTACAATGCCATCAAAGGAACCGAGGTCTATGTCACAATGTGGGCCAGGGGAAGTAGAGAAAAAAAGTACGAAAAGTTCTTGCCGAGGGAGTAGAGAAGGGAAGAAAGGCTGGCAAAAATATTTATCTGAAGGACTGAAATCGAACGTTGAAGTTATTTTAATCCACTTTATACTGGTTCAGGATGAACCAACCGTCTCCAAATTCTAGTGTGGTTTGGTTAACAGATCATGTTCGTTATAAACACTAGCGTTTAGAATATTCCATTAAATAGGCTTAGCCTTTTCATCAGAAATTTATGTTATCTAGTAAATATTTGATATTTAAACGCAAAAGCCGTGTTAAATGTTTAAGCATTTCATTAAGTAATTGTTTGAAAAATATTGAGGAGCAAAAAATCAGCTCTAGTACAGTTTAGTCACTGAAATTAACTTTACAAAATATTCTAGGCCAATATCATATACTCTGGGCTTAAACCAATTAGGTTCAATGACCGATCGATATTATTCAGGCGAAGAACGCAACTTTTAGTTAATAGAAGCTGCCAATTAAAAGCTGTAAAAACCATTTTAAAGCTACTTGCTAGGTTCTCATCGGAGGTTACATTAAGCCACCTTAAATCTAGTAAATATTTCGAAACATTTAATTAGTACGACAATGCAAATTTAAGTATAGGCAGAAAATGCAAAAAGAATAGATTAACTTTTACATTATGAATGCTAACATTACCCGGCCAAACGTTGCCGTGGCTCAGCAATGCATCTGCTTTGCAGAGCCACAGCAACCTTCTGTCCCACAGTCCTACCCACCATTCGCCCCGTCACCGGTCTCCACGGCCTCCCCACTCTACCGTCCCCTTGACCACCCCATAGTCCCAAACTCTTCATCGTTCCCCACCATTACCCCCCTCCCTTGTCCCCTCATCCTCCCCACTACCACTTCTGTTCCCTCGTCATCGCCATTCCCCACTCCCTCGTCCGATGCCTTGCTAAATGGTCTGATGTTCCCATCAGAAAATTTGGAATAAAGTGATCACTGAAATAAGAAACGGTTAAAAAATTTATGTATTTAAACAATTTAAGAATAAACTATGCTCACAAAATGAACAGTATTGTTAACAGGTTAATTCTAACTCAATTCACACAAGTCAAAATAAAAATATATCAAAATCCGAGATTTCAATTTATGATCAAACAAATAGAATTGCAACATTTACAATAGCAAGCGTGTTGCTCTTTCATGCAACAGATGGTACTGTTAAGAGCAGCATTTTTCCCGTCACAGGCGTGACATCTATACATACGTATGGTAATCACATCAGTTCCAACACCGTCACAAAATAATTGAATAAAATAAAATTTAATCTAAATTAATGAAAATATTTTTATCAATGACATGGGAAACATTGAAGTTGAATACTCGACATTTAGTATAGCGTGAATGTTATGTGCAACAGACAACGCAGTTTTTCTAAAACGCATTTTTTTACCAGTCACTGGGGTGCCATTTTTATAGTAGGTATATAAAAAGACCTACGTACTCAAATGCACCGTTGTGTTAAAGTTTCAAAGCAATTGGTAAAGAGGTTTCTAGGATTTCCTTCGAATGAAAAACCATGAGACAGTTTCAGAAAAAGCATTTTTTTTTTATCCTAACAGAGGTGACATCTATATAATATGTATATAAAACCTGGCTTTATGCGAATGCAACTCGAAATTTCAAAGTAATCTTTGAAACTTTTGGAGACTAGCGATTTGGAACAAAATTAACATTTTCATTTATATAGATTTAGTCTGCAATCTAGTAGGGCTTTATCATCATTTAAGTTTTATTATACTTTGGAAGTAAACTACGCTACATCCATTTTAAATCTATTTTACTATATTTTGGGGAGAATTCACGTAGTGATGACCGTTTCAGGATTTTGAAGAAAATCCACGATACTAATGGTTAAATTATCTTGCTAGGATTACACCCGACCACTAGTGGTCAAACTCATTGTTCAAGACAATTTAATTTTAAAAATTCATTATTTTAATCATGGTGAATTTGTACTACAAAAACTGTAGATCCAATTAAATACTATTAACTATAAATTATTCATGGCAACTAAATCATTAAAATATTACTAATAAAGAATAGAATCAATGCATGTTAAACTATCAATTCCCCGATTTTTTTTTTTACAGTAAACACACAACGATATCCTTAAATAAGTTAAAATTTACAATAAACTCAAGGATAACCTTTTACAACACTTAAAGCAGGACAGAAGGTACCACACAGACAACAGTGGACTGACTGAAGGTTGAAGGCGGGCTGGCCACCTCGTTGACTCAATACCAAACACTTTAGAGGAAAGGTAGAAAGTTCCCCACAAAAGCTGCTACGACCACCATAACAGCGCCATCTATTGACTGAACCGTCAGCTACGCTCCCAGTGGAACAATATGGTGTGAAGACTCACGGAGCTTCAATATTGATTTATTGTGATCATTTCCAATAAATCTTTGCGTTTCTATTTTATAATTATGTTAAAATATTAATTTTATTTGCAGCCTTTCTATCGCGTTACTGATTATAAGCAAAAATATTAGTTTTGCTTCAAATATATTCTTTAGTCTTAGAATATTTGATTATGAGTAATTGAAACACCGTAGCCCAAAATGTATATAGATGCTACTCATGGCCTACACTCACATATTGAGAAATAACACCGTGGCCTTAAATTCATATACTCAACACACTAGGTCTACACTCACATATTGAGAAAGCGCATTGTAGGCCTCAAAGCCTATATTTACAACCGTATGCCTACTTGTCTCCAATATTATTGCAGACAGAGAGTGCAGCTGAGCTGAAGCGAGAGGAACGTGCAGCTGAGCTGCAGCGAGAGGAGCGTGAGCGAGAAGCTCGGCTGCAGCGAGAAGAAGGAGAGAGACAACTGCGACTGGAGGAGATAAAGGCAAAGAAAGAAGTCGAATTGCGTCGCATTGAGCGTGGGCTGCCCCCACTACCTGCACGGCGGGATGACCTCAAGGTAAGGGAACGTGACTTTCCTACGTTCAAACCACAAGAAGCTGAGGCGTTCTTCGAACACTTTGAACGGATAGCAACTCTGAAGGAGTGGCCGGAAGATGATTGGGCTGCTCTAGTCCAGGGCAGGTTGACTGGTGAGGCCCCGGGAAGCATACAACATGCTGGACCTAGAGGAGTGTACTAGTTACGACGTGATTAAGAATGCGGTGCTCCACTTATTCCGGCTGACTCCGGAGATGTACCGGAAGCGGTTCAGAGAGTGTACAAGAGCGTCGGGGAAGTCTTACGCCGAGACCGCCAGGGATATGGAACGGAAATTCCTACGATGGTTGAAGGCGGAGGAAGCGGAGTCGCAGCCGTTCTGGCAGACCGGCGGATGATATCAAACGACTGATAGTGATGGAGAGGTTTATGTCAGTGCTCCATCCTGAGTTGCGAGTAAGGGTGAGAGAAGCGGGTATTAAGGACCTGAAGGCTGCAGTGGACCGAGCCGACATGCAGGAGGAGGCACTACATCTCAGGAGGGAGGGGCCACCCAGACACTCGCCTTACCCCAGGTCGGGAGGGAACCTTAGGAGTTCAGGAGGAGTGAGGACGGGTGGGGACTCTCCCAAGAGTAGTGTGCCCGATGACGTAACCCGGTTCAAGAGCTCAAGGGACGCGGGAAGGAAGCCCCAAGCTGTGAGCAGTGGACCTAGCTCGGGAGCAAGTGCTGCAGTCCCGGACAACACGACAGGGAGTCCAAGGAGGACCCAGGGAACGTCTGCAAGTGGTACCGCCAGGGGGACTGGCGAGTGGCCGCCCAGGGGAGGCAGCCGATGCTTCAACTGTGGTGTGAGAGGACATTATGCCCGCGAGTGTGAGGAGCACCAAAGGAATATAGGACTAATGTTGGAAGAGGAGAGAGTGTTTGTTCACACCCCATATTATAGTGGACCCAACGTGAATGGTTGGGAAATGAAGTTGGGTGAACATCCCTTCGTTTTCGGGGCCAACGTGAAGTTTGGAAAGTCAGACTCAGTGGAGGTTGCCGTTCTTCGAGATACGGGTGCTGACATAAGTATGGTAACCAGGAGTATTCTCCCCAAGGAATTTAATGATTCACCTGTGGGAGTGGTGAGGATACGCAGTGTGGGGGAGGAATACAGGTTGCCACTTCACGAAGTACAGCTGATTGCCGACTGTGGAGTCGAGAAAGCTATAGAAGCTGTAGCCCCTAAATTACCCCTAGAGCATGTACGAATGGTGCTGGGTAATGACCTCGGAGGAGGCAGGATACAACCCGATTGGGCCAGGAGTGCCTATGTTGCAAGCAGCGGTACAACCCTGCCAGGTGAGGTATCGGTCGTTCCAGATGGTAGTGAGGAAGCCGACTTCGCCAGGGGAAACGTCGCCAGAGACGACGACAACGAGGGCGAGAGTGCAGAGAGGTCGTCGGAGGTCGTGGAAAACCCCAACGAGGACCTCCGACTAAGCCTGATGATGCGTGTGGAGGAGTGGCGAGGAGCAGCTGTACAAACGCCTGGGGCGGTGAAGAGACTGCAAACCGCACTCCCTCCACACAGGAACGCGAATAAAGTAAGCTCGGTGGATGAGCGAACGGCAGTGAGGGGCAGAGTGGAGGAGCCACGACGCAGTGCACCCTATGCCAGCCAGATGAATAGTGGTAGGTGCAAGATGAACCACCATGGTGAGGTGAGCCACAGGGAGGTAGATGAGCCCAACCACGAACCGAAGAAGACGTCTGCAGGGAAGAGAATCTCATGGAGGGGTGAAAATGTTCGCCGGGAACGAAGGAGCGAATGGTATAGGAAAGGCAATACGAAGAAAGCAGGGAATAGGTACACCCAGGGTAGGCGCCAGCCTAACCAGAGGGGCATTGGGCCATCGCAAAAGCCTAGTGTGGAAGAGGGGAAGCTGCTGAATGGAGTACAGGTGACCAGTGCCACTGTGAGGAGACAACACACCTATGGGAGAAGAGGAACCGAGAAGAGAGAAGATTGGCGAAGAGGAGCTCATGAGAGGTGTGACGATAATCTCTTTCAAGAGAGATTGAGCCTGCTCTTCCCTACATAATTACGTCAAAATACAAGATACGTTCACCAAGTATCGCCAAACGTTTTGCCCAGAGAGCAAATCGTACCCAGCACACCTGGCCACCGCCGTAACCAGCTAACTGCTCATCCTCTGCCTGCCTGTTGCTGATTGGCTGGTGTCTCGTCGCCCCAACCCTCCGCCACCACCACAAGTCGACGTCTGGGCTGCAGTGCGCCAGTCTCGTCAGAATATCTCAGTGCTCCATGCAGTTGACATCTCTCGCTGGTAGACTAAGCCTTGGCTTTCGTGTACTAAGGGAGGTGGCAGCTCGAAGCCAGTATTCCAGCACTCATATTTTATTTTGCTATCACTGTAACTTACTTGTCTTAGCGTAACTTTTCATTTGCCTGTGATTATTCATGTTATTTTGTTTGTTGACTTATCCTGCATATTTATATGAGATTGCCTTTATTCATGTCTTGTTTTCTAGAGTAATTAAAATTTCATTGTTTATATACTTGTGTTTTGTGTGTCTTCCCATTACCTTACCACAGACGAAAGGACCAACTTTTCTCTTTTTTTTGTCATGTGACGAGGCCCTGCCCCTAGCTTTTGAAACAGCCGAACACCAACGCTTTACCGTCACAGAGGAAACATGGATTACCTGTAGGATGCAGTGGAAGTGCAAGACTATCTCGGAGTGCATGACACAGTGGAAGCGCTGCATGCACTGAATCTTACAGTGGTAACGAGCCATTGGAGTACACTAGTAGCCACGGAGAGAGGATTTCTTGTAGGTGTTCAGGGAACACCCATCACACCCGGTCCTATGCGAGGTGGAGATATAATGAGGCAAGTAATTGGCAAGGTGGTACGAGCCACGTCACTAACTGGAGGAGTGACACTTCAGGAACGGAGGGAGCAAGAGTATAGGTTGCCCTCTTGAGTGCTGCTCTTCCGATATGACTCTTATTTTAAGGGGAGGGGTATGTTACGGTGCCCTCTCCTATTTCCTTCGTTTGCCTGCTTTAAGAGTCATATCAGCTCTCCCTACTGATTCTCTGAGGTTCAGGGAGTCTATTGATATATGTGGCGACCAGACCGGCTGCCAGTTAAGGGAGAAAGTTACATTATAAGTTGTAAGTAAGGGGAAATTGGCGCCCTGATATAAAATGAAAGAGTATCCCCTACTGCTGATATGACGTTTTGGAAGGGACACTAGCCGATCGCGGATTGGCCGACTTAGGTCGCATGCGACCAACCAGGGCCCGCCATGACGTCACCGAGTGCCCCGAGCGGCGCCAACGTCAGAGTTTACCTGACTGTGAAGGCGAGAGGACGTACCTCGGTCAGCTCTCAAGGATTTGAGACTCTACAAGCCTTTCTTAATGGATTAGAGCTGGCTATTGCAGCCCATCTTATGTATTGTAGACCCCGCGCTTCTGGGAAGCAAAAAGGAACCAAGTTTATTGAGCAAAAGAGTGCCAAACTTGGAAAATATTCGGCGACGACGCTGGGCGGCGACGACGCTGGGCGGCGACTCTAGACAATGAGGGCCTGGAAAGATGTGGCGGGCAGGCCTAGCTGTGACCGGATCACATCCACTGAGGGTTTTGGTTGACGACCGTTCCTAGGACAAGGAGCAACGCCTTGTGGAAGGGGCAAGTGTGGGAAAATAGTGATTAGCTCAGTGCCCATCGATGTACCAGGATTGGGGTAGCTGAATCTCAGGGATTGGAACGGCGACGACGCGAAGGCTCCACGACACCTGAGGACCTGTGGAATGTTCCTGGATCGTCAAGGATCGACTCAGGAAGCGTGGGTACCTCACACCATCGAGGGACAGGCGTCCTGAGCCAGGAATGTAAGGTAGATCATTTTCCCTCCCATTACCCCTTGTGTGAGTAGGCTAGTATTGAGTAGGTGAGTAGGCTAGTAGGCCACAATATTTACTTATGTATGTGGCAATAGGAGATTAATACTTTAGTAGCAGAATAGGCTGCAAGGCAGCTTGTGTCCAGGACTGTCAGAGGGGACAGTGTGTATGGATGGCAGGACAGTGAAGAAGAGGCGCCGACGTGGTGAAGAGGCCCTCCTGTGAGAGAGTGTGGGACTCCTGTCTTTCTGCCCAGTTGAAGGAGCGTTGGAGGTCGTGGAAGAAGAGGCTGACGATCTCCAGATTTATTATCCTTATTTTCATATTCATGTATTACTTGTGATTGTATGTGTGATCATGTAATTTGCATCAGTAAATTCACACTTTTATCATTGTGTTTAAGTGTGCCTCCATTAGAATATTTCTCTATGAGCATACACGAAGGTTATTATAGTACCACCTAGGGAACACTACGTTCTCTATAGAGGTTCTTATTGCCTGGAGAGTGGTAAAAAAAACAGCACAGACTTATATAAAAGTGTACCCTTAGCCATCCGATCAGTATCAGTGCCTGATGGTGGCAACTAGTAACGTAGTGGCTAGAGAGAGGTAAAGCCACACAGACCTTCCTGGGAGAGTACCCTGGGCCGACAGTCTAAAAGCAGATCTATGAGAGTAGCAATCTTCTGGCTACAAACAATATATAATACACCCACTGAACTGCATTGCTGGGGTGCAGATATAATAACCCAGCTGGCGACCTTGTTAAGAAGAAGATAGAGAAGACAGGCAGGAAAGGAGTTCCTGCAACCTTTTTGTCTGGCAGGCAAAACTCGGGGAGATTATGGTTATAAGGTAAGCCTGAGTCTTCCTTCACTCCTCCACGGGTCTAGGCCGGAACTGTTAACAGTAGTTTCCCCGTGTTTGACTGAAGGTCTTCCAGGGTGAATCAGTGGCACCCCCTTTTGTGGTGGAAGCAAAGACCTGCGGAGGTGGGCATTGTTGGTCCTCTCCTGTGTGACCAAGGAGACTCCGGTGAATGCCGGGAGTCGGAGGGGCTGAGTATTCACCCTTTTGAGCCCCTAGCAGCCGAGTGCTAGCAGAGCCCCGGCCCACCCCCCGTGACAACACACACACACAAAAACACACACACACACACACACACACACACACACACACACACACACACACACACACACACACACACACACACACACACACACACACACACACACATACACACACATACACACATACACACACACACACACACACACACACACACACACACACACACACACACACACACACACACACACACACACACACACACACACACACACACGATTGTGCTAGTACATAGATGGGATCACAAGCAGGGCAAGTGAACTTAGGGAAAGAGCACAAGAAATGAACCCAGATGAAATCGGACTCACTGAAATAAAACTTTCTGGAATCATAACGAATGCCATGTTTCCCCAGGAGTACACGGTAATAAGGAAAGAGAGGGAAGGTAGGGGAGGAGGTGGAGTGGTCCTACTCATGAGAAAGGAATGGAGTTTCAAGGAGATGGCTATCCTGGGCTGTGAGGGTTTCAGAGACTACATAGCAGGCACCATGACAATGGGAGGACCATGAATAGTTGTAGCAGTAATATATAACCCTCCACCAAATGACAGAAGACCCAGTCAAGAGTACGAAAACAACAACATGGCAGTTAACACTATAAATGAGAGGGAAGCCTCTGCTACCTGTAGAAACAGATCTCACCTGCTCATGATGGAGGACTTCAATTACAGAAGGGTTGACTGGGAGAACAAGGAACCGCATGGAGGCGAGGATACGTGGAGAGTCAAACTACTGGAGGTGGTGACTAGAAACTTTTTAACCCAGCATGTCAGAGAACCCACAAGGATGAGAGGAAATGACGAACCAGTGAGACTCGACCTGGTCTTCACCCTGAACGACTCTGACATAAGGGAAATCGGTTTTGAGGCCCCAGTAGGAATGAGCGAAAACAGTGTATTGGTGTTTGAGTACCTGATTGAAGAAGGGTTATTGAACTCGAGGAGAGATACCGAAACCAAAAGGTTAGCATACATAAAGGGAAACTATGAGGAGATAAGAAAATTCCTAACAGATATAGCATGGGAAACAGAGCTCAGGGAAAAGACGGCCCAAGATATGATGGACTACTTCACGCAAAAGTGCAAGGACGCAGCAAACAAGTTTGTCCCAGCCCAAAAGGAAAACAGTGAAATGAAGATGAGAAACCCATGGTTTAATCACAGATGTAGGCTAGCTAAGTAGCAAAGTAAAAGGGCATAGAGAAACTATAGGAATAACAGGACACTGGAGAGCAGAGAAAGATACCAGAATGCCAGTAATGAATATGTCAGGATGAGAAGAGAGGCAGAAAGACAATACGAAAATGACATCGCAAGCAAGGCAAAGACTCGGCCTAAATTGCTGCAAAGCCACATCAGGAGAAAAACAACAGTAAAGGAACAGGCTATGAAATTAAAGATATGGGCAGAAGGATTCACTACAAACGACAAGGAAGTGCGTGAGGAACTGAATAAGAAATTCCAGGAGGTCGTCACCTTAGAGCAAGGAGAAATCCCAGAGATAAGAGAGGGAATGGCTAACCAGGAACCACTGGAAGAGTTTTAGATTACCAGCGGGGAAGTAAGAAAGTGTTTACTAGAGCTGGATGTGACAAAGGCTATAGGCCCAGATGGAATCTTCCCTTGGATACTAAGGGAAGGAGCAGAAGCACTGTGCCTGCCACTCTCCATAGTGTATAACAAATCACTGGCAACAGGGGAACTGCCAGAAATTTGGAAAGCAGCTAATGTAGTCCCAATATACAAGAAAGGGTATAGATAGGAGGTACTGATTTTACAGGCCAGTGTCCCTAACCTGCATACCATGCAAGCTGATGGAGAAGATTGTGCGAAGAAAGCTAGTGGAGCACCTGGAGTGAAAGAATTTTGTAACACAGCATCAACATGGGTTCAGGGATGGCAGGTTCTGCCTCACAGGGTTACTTGAATTCTACGACCAGGCAACAAAAATAAGGCAAGAAAGAGAAGGGTGGGCAGACTGCATATTTTTGGATTGTCAGAAAGCCTTTGATACAGTGCCACACAAGAGGCTAGTGAAAAAGCTGGAGATGCAGGCTGGAGTGAAAGGGAAGGTACTCCATTGGATAAAGGAGTACCTAAGCAACAGGAGACAACGAGTCAGTGTGAGGGGTGAGGGCTCAGATTGGCGAGACGTTACGAGTGGAGTCCCGCAGGGGTCAGTCCTTGGACCTATACTGTTTCTGATATATGTAAATGATCTCCCAGAGGGTATAGAATCGTTTCTCTCAATGTTTGCCGATGATGCAAAAATTATGAAGAGGATTGAAACTGAGGGCGATAGTAGGAGGCTACAAGATGACCTAGACTGACTGAGTGAATGGTCCAACAAATGGCTGTTGAAGTTCAGCCCAAGTAAATGCAAAGTAATGAAACTAGGCAGTGGAAACAGGAGGCCAGACACAAGGATACAGAATAGGAGGTGAAGTACTTAATGAAACGGACAGAGAGAAAGATCTAGGAGTTGATATCATACCAAACCTGTCTCCTGAAGCCCACATAAAAAGAATAACGTCTGCGGCATATGCGAGACTGTCTAACATCAGAACAGCCTTCAGGAACCTGTGTAAGGAATCATTCAGAATCTTGTACACCACATATGTAAGACCAATCCTGGAGTATGCGGCCCCAGCATGGAGCCCGTACCTTGTTAAGCACAAGACGAAGCTGGAAAAAGTCCAAAGGTATGCCACTAGACTAGTCCCAGAACTAAGAGGCAAGAGTTACGAGGAAAGGCTGTGGGAAATGCACCTTACGACACTGGAAGACAGAAGAGTAAGGGGAGACATGATCACAACCTACAAAATCCTCAGAAGAATCGACCGGGTAAACAAGGATAAACTATTCAACACATTTGGGACGCGAACAAGGGGACACAGGTGGAAACTGAGTACCCACATGAGCCACAGAGACGTTAGAAGGAACTTTTTCAGTGTCAGAGTAGTTAACGGATGGAATGCATTAGGCAGTGATGTGGTAGAGGCTGACTCCATACACTGTTTAAAATGTAGATATGATAGAGCCCAGTAGGCTCAGGAATCTGTACACCAGTTGATTGACAGTTGAGAGGCGGGACCAAAGAGCCAAAGCTCAACCCCCGCAAGGACAAACAGGTGAGTACAAATAGGTGAGTACACACATTTACACAGAGACCTGGGAGTGGATGTAACACCTAATCTAGCTCCTGAGGAACATATAAATAGGATAGTGACAGCAGCGTACTCTACACTGGCGAAAGTTTGAACATAATTCAGAAACCTTAGTGAGAAAGCCTTTAGGGTGCTTTTCACTGCTTACATGAGACCAGTTCTAGAGTATGCCGCGCCATCATGGAGTCCCCACCTGAAGAAACACATAAGGAAACTGGAAAAAGTTCAGAAGTTTGTGACGAGGCTTGTCCCAGAGTTACGAGGCTTGTCCCAGAGTTGGGATATGAAGAAAAACTGAATCTTGCGACACAAGAAAAAGAAGGGAGAGGGGGGATGTGATAGGAAAGTTTAAAATACTCAGGGGAATTGACAAAGTGGAAATAGATGAAATGTTCACACGTAATGGTAACAGAACGAGGGGACATGGGTGGTAGCTGGAAACTCAGATGAGTCACAGAGATGTTAAAAAGTATTTTTTTAGCTAGAGGGTAGTGGAAAAATGGAATGCACTTAAGGAACAGGTTGTGAAAGCAAACTCTATTCAAAATATTAAAACTGGTATGATATGGAAATGGGACAGGAGTCATTGCTGGAAATAACTGATAGCTAGAAAAGCGGGATCCAAGTGTCAATGAGTACACACACACACACACACACACACACACACACAAAAGAAACTAACACACACACAAACTCTCACACACACAGTTGTGTTGTGTCTGCTCGTTGGATGGACGTGGGGTTGGGAGCTCCAGGGTCACTAGTGAAGTGGGAGGGATAATCAGGCTACTTCGAAGTGAAAAAGTGTATACGAGTGAATGAAAAACTTGGAATTTGACTAAAACCATAAGGTAGTGAAGAAAAATAGTAGAAATAGAGTAATTGAAAATAATTGTTGAACGCATTGTGGCAGTGTGAGGAGTGGAACAGACCTCACACTGAATGTGAGACCTCACAGCCTCAAATTGGGACCAACGTGACCTCACCCAAGCAGCAACCTTACTACACCACGTGGGGAGACGCTTCGAGACTCACTCGCTTACTTTGTGTTAGCAGGTCGGTGAGGTACTTTGAACCCCTGTGGGTAAGGTTGGTTATAGCAATGACTAGGTCAGGAAGGGCGTCTAGGTCCAGAAGTATAATGATTGAGGAAGAGGATAGGTTTGTGGACAAGATGATTGGGAAGTTTGTAGAGAAGAGGGATGTTTGGTTAGTGGATCTAATCAATGGGATTAAAAGTAAAATCTTTAATAAGATACAGGACTAGGTTCAGAGACAAAAACAAGAGTTTATGGACTATACTCAAGAAAAAAAAAATCAGAAAGAGCAGGGTAGCATGGGAAAGTGAAATAACTTGGCTTGCAACTGAATTTGGCAGGAATAAGAGAAGCATGGCATGGAAAGGGGGAATAGTGAGGGATGGAGGAGCGAGTTTGAGAGGAGATGGGGAGTGTCCAGGGAAAGGGCGACAGCATGACTGTGCTTCACTGAGGAGGAGGTCAATCATACGTCATGGGTTACTCGAAGCCAAGGCAGCATCGAGGCAGGAAAGGATGGAGATTGAAGATTTTGAGTTACAGCAGGATCTTGAGAGATATAAGAGCTGAGATGGCATGGAATGAGGTGGAAATCCACCGCCACATTGGTGCTTACAACTGTAACAAGAACATACCTGTCCAGGTACAGTTCACTAATGGAGAGCCAGTGGATTACATTCTGCAACACAAGCATTTACTTAGAGGCAGGGAAAACTATTACAACATTTATAATAACAGATACATGATAAAAAATAAACAGCCCACAGGGCGAGCCGACCTCCACGACACAACTCTTCCTATTTGGGCGTAGTTACCCACCGCAGTGCTAACTCACCCCATGCCCCACCCCGTGCTAACCAACCCACACTTGCTTCCCAGGTCATATCCTCCCGAAATCAGCCCTCTCATCCCCTGCCCCTGCTTATCTCCCAACACCTCCTCTGACCCCATTGCATTCAAATCCGTCTGCTGTATCCCACATTCCAAGGACTCCTTGATCCCCACAATCCCCAAAACCCGCCCAGCCCTCATCCCCTCAACCCCCAAAACCCGCCCAGCCCTTACCTCTCCTTTCACGTGACCCCCTCCTCTTGCGAGGGGGTCACATGGACCCCCGGGGGGGGGACAGGGGTACCCCTCACCTCCTCCTCCATTTCCCTCTTCCCCCCCTTCTGCCCCAATGCCCACACCTACTCCTGAGTTTCCCTGACTTTTACAACCTCTCTCCCACTCTCACTATCCATGCTCCATCTACCCCCTCCCTCCATCTACCCCCTCTACCCCTCAACCACCTCTATTCTTCTCACCCCCCCCAACCTCTCACCCTCTATCTGACTCTCAACCTCATACTACCTCTCAACCCCCCTATACCTCTCAGACCCCTCCCTAATTTTCAGACCCAATATGCCCTTCCTACTCCAGACCTACCTACCCAGTATGCCCTTCCTACTCCAGACCTACCTACACAGTATGCCCTTCCTACCCAGGCCCTACCACAGATCTTCCTACATACCTTCCTAGATGCCCAGCCCCCATTTGCCCCCCCCCCCATGTACCCCTCCAGACCCCATTCGCCCCCCAGACACCCCCTGGATCCCCCCAGCCCCCATTCACAAAATGGATGGTCAATGCCGACTGGTTCAGTTGGCTCTACCAGATGTATGGGCCTCCGGAACTGGACCTCTTCTAGTTCAAGTACATATACTGTGACAAAAACTACATCTCAAGAGGATAGAGTAGGTTACGCTATTTCTACCCCCTCGTTGGACCTCTTCGCGTTGGCGTGGTCGAGGTGTCTCCCGTTGTATGTTGCGTCCTTTCCCGACTGTGAGGCTTTTGTAGACAGTGCCTTTAAGCAGGACTGGTCGAGGTGGGGTTACCTATACCTCTGTCGCCTGGTTCTGCTGTTCCTCCTGGTTCTAGCTTGCTTAGAGACTTATCAAGCGAGAGTTGTCCTTCTGGCCCTTGGTGGCCGGCCAAGCCTTGGTTTCAAGCGCTGGTTGTTCAGTGTCCGAATCCAAGAGTCTTCCAACGGCTCCACTTCTTTCAGCAAATCAGTACGGTCCGTTACGTGGCTGGTTCGATCTTCTCCCCGAGTCTTCGCGTCTGGTCTTTCTGACTTGAGTCTATCACCCCCCAAGTAGGGTTAGAGTGCGGCTTTGTAGAATGTGTCCCACCTGTATGCTTCGTCTCGGCGGCAGTATGAAGTTTCCTGGTGGTCCTTCTGGCAGCATGAAGTTTCCTGGTAGACCTTCCGTTATTTCTTATCCTTTGTTGGTTTACTGCGGTCTCTAATAGGATTGTCTTGTCCTTCCTTTCGTGGCTGTTCCAGGACCGTCAACTTATGCTGAATACTGTCGCCTCGTATTGTGCGGCACTGGCGGAGCGGCTGCAGCTTGCGTTCGGCGTTGATGCTTCTTCTACACCATTACACAAGATGTCTCATGTGTTGTTCCACCTCAGGCCTGCTTATGCGCCGCCTGAGCCGTCCTGGTCGTTGGACAGGGTGCTCTCCTTTTTCCCTTCATGGTTTGGGGTAGCCCCGTTGGTTCAGGATAGTTTTTCCAAGGTTCTTTTCCTGTTGGCATTGGCGTCTGAGGGTCGGGGCGAGGGAGTTTCATCCTCGTTTCTGTTTCTGCTTTTTTGGTCCTGGTGGTAGGTTTGTTCGTTTGCAGCCGTCTCCTTCTTTTCTGACGAAAAATGAGACTGCCGCTTTCTGGATTTCTGGAGGGGTCCTTGATTGTAGATGCTTGGTTGTTTAGGCCAGGGGTACATCATGTGTTGTGTCCGGTTGTGACTCTCCACTGTTACCTGTGCACGACGGCCTTGACAGCCGGAGACGCGCTTTGGGATGATCCAAGTTTCCCTTCTTCCCTGTTGCAGGGTTCTGGTCTACCAGGTCGTCTTCAGAGTTATTCGATCCAGCCAGCCTGCGGTGAATCCTCGGGCCTACGACGTTCGTAAGTTTGTTGCACTGGGTGCCTTCTTCGGTAACATGACTCTGGCTGATATTCGGGCTAGGTTTTTTTGGAGGACAATGCGACGTTACCAGAGGACAATGACGATAGTGTTCCCCTCACACATTAAGTGTTCGTGGTAGACCTACGATACGATACGCAGAACAGCCTCATCTTCTGCCATACCTATACGCGAGTCTAGCACAAGACGACGGGGCCGTGTTTTTGGTGCTCGTGGTGGTGTTGGCCGTGGTTTTGGCGCCAAAACCAAACCCTCGGGTGTACTTGTGTGGGAGGATTGTGAGAGATTTGATCCACTAATTCCAACTTTTGATGGTACCACTGTTGGTGTGACACCATTATTCCCCTATACAGGTGATGATATGGCTGAAATCGACTATTTTTTGCCTTATTTGAATAACGAATTCAAGAACCATCTCGTGACTGAGACGAACAGATACGCTTATAGACACTGGCATTTTACTTGCCTTTCACATGACACGATGGAAGGACACCGAAAATTACAAAATTTGCGTGTTTCTTGCATTGAGCATGATAATGAAACACTCTGAGAAGCACGTCATCCAGGAATATTGTAACAAAGACAGCCTTGTTCCATCCCCCGTGTTCAACAGGTACATGTCACGTGATAGGTTCCTGCTGCTTCTCAGGTTTCTGCACTTTGAAAACAATGAAAATGAGAACAGACACGACAGACTTTGGAAGGTGCGGAAGGTTTTTAGTGATATGAAAGGCAAGTTCTGTGACTATTTTGTACTTGGACAGAATGTGGTGATTGATGAATCGTTAGTCCTCTTCAAGGGACGACTTACATTCAAGCATTACATCCCATCAGAGCGGCACCGGTTTGGACTAAAGATTTTCGTGCTCAGCGTCTGCGAAACTGGTATCGTCATGGACATGAAGCTGTATTCAGGTACAGACGTAAACATACAAGCACAAGAGCCACACGGGTTCTCCGGCAGTGTTGTCAAAACCCTCATGGAACGGTTGCTGAACAAGGGGCATATACTGTTCACTGACAACTACTATACCAGCCCCTTGTTGACTGAATTCCTCCTTGACAACAACACCGGCTTATATGGCACTGTGAAAGTCTACAGGAGGGAAATGTTAGTGTTTGGTATAGGTATTGCAGTGGGTGATTGCCAGCAGCGAAAGTGTGACAAGATGTTATCAGTGCGGTGGAGGGACAAACGAGAGGTGAATATGTTGGCAACAATTGACACAGGTGCTATGTTGGACAGTGGCACAGTGCACTTTCAAACACACTTCCCAATATATAAACCCGACTGTGTCATAGACTAAACGTGAACATGTGCCTCGTAGATAAATGTGACTTGATGCTCAGTGCCGTCGAGTGCGTGTGGAACTCTGTGAAGTGGAGGAAAAAATTCTTTTTCCCCCTAATTGCTGTTGCAGTGCTCAACTGTGTCAACATGTATCTAGTGAAATCAAGAAGAGACTCCCAATATGGACATTCAGTGTTTCTTTAGTTTCACAACTGCTTCGTGAAGAATGGGAAGGAGGGCTCTGTTCCAACGTGTGGGGTGCCAACAACAATGCCACACGCAGTTCCAGACAGAATGAGGGGTAACGAGATGTTCGGTGTACACAAACTCCAATATATGCCAGGCACAGCATCACGGGACAAGGGTAAACGTGCCTGTGTTGTATGCAAGAACACTCAACATAAAGAACGCAAGCGATGATGAATCTCCACCTGGTGCGTTGATCGCAAAGTTCTACAATGCCCTGTCGACTATTTCGCTGCATATTACACACTCGCAGAGTTCTGAGTGTGTTGATGGTGAATGTATATAGTGTGTGATAGTATATAGTGTGTAAATATGTTGTAAATATACATGAATGAACATGAAACATTGGAAATATGAGCAATATAAGTTGAGACATTTGTGATGCATATAACACAGTGTCTTGGGACAGTACGGATGTTCTACTGCCATAATATTGTGTACGTGGTCACTATACATAGGATTTGCAAGAAAAACAAAACAAATGCATTTGGAAATGTATGCAAAAAATGAATATAAAATTATCTGTGGCAACTCCAGCAAGTTGAAGCTGGCGCATGACTGGCTCCGAGAGTCTACGCCTCGGGTGACCACCAAATAATGACGTTACACGCCATTTTTCCGGACCCCATTGCGGCCAAAGTAAGTACAATTTCGATTTGTTTATTACACATATGTGATCAGGGGAGCGTATTAATATTAAAAACAAAAAAAATGACAAGAATTTATTTCCGGCTCACAGAGGGGGGGCCGCCTTATTTTTAGCCCGAGCAGCACAGTGGTTAAACCCATATTTTACTACAATGTACATAGAAATAATCCTAAAATTATGATACAATGTACCTGCTGATAATCCTCAAATTTTACCCTAATGTACCTACTAATTTTTTTAATTTTTTTTTTCAATGTACCTGTTAACATTTTTAAATTTTCTTACATCAAATCAATCAAATTAAATCAAATCAAATCAAATGTTTATTTAGGTAAGGTACATACATACAAGAGATTTTACAAAGAGTGATGGATTAATAGATAGGGCTAGTACATATAATGCCTAAAGCCACTAATATGCAAAGCGTTTCGGGCATGAAAAACTTAATTAAATGACTAAAGCTTAATACTAATTGAGCATAAAGAATAAAATGAGTTGAGAAGAAATAAAAAAAAGAGATAAAAAGGAAGGGGAACATGGCTGAAAAAGCAGCACAAATACAATTCTGTCGACATACAGCGTCATTAAAAAAAAAACAGACATTGGTTGACAATAGAGGGGTAAGGTAGGTTACAGGGAATTTATTAGGTATAGCTTCGTTTTTATCTTAAACTGGTTGAGAGAGGTACAGTCTTTAACATGGTTGGGAAGGTCATTCCACATTCTGGGTCCCTTGATTTGTAGAGCATTTCTAGTTTGATTAAGTCGTACTCTAGGAATATCAAAACTGTATTTATTTCTGGTCTGGTGCTCATGGGTTCTGTTACAACCTTCTATGAAGCTTTTGAGGTCAGGATTGGCATTACAGTTCAGCGTTTTATATATGTATAATACACATGAGAGAATGTGCAGTGACTTAATATCTAACATATTCAGAGATTTGAGTAGGGGTACCAAGTGATGTCTGGGGCCAGAGTTGGATATTGTCCTAATAGCAGCTTTGTGTTGAGTAATTAGAGGACGTAAATGATTTTGGGTAGTAGAACCCCAAGCACAAATACCATAGTTGAGATATGAATAGATGAGGGAGTAATAGAGAGTCACTAGGGCAGGGCGGGGTACATAATATCTGATCTTAGCAAGAATGCAAACAGTTTTTGAAACTTTTTTTGATATATTTAGAATGTCCCTGGAAATTCAGCTTGTGGTCAATGAGAATGCAAAGGAATTTGCGATCTAATTTGTTACAAATTTGGGTATTGTTTATTTTGAGATATATTTGATTAGAGGATTTATTGCCAAACAGAATATAGAAAGTTTTGTCAATGTTAAGGGTGAGTTTGTTGGCAGTTAGCCAAAGATGGACTTTATTTAGCTCAGTATTTACTGTGGCATTAAGAGCAAGGGGGTCAGGACTGGAGTAAATGAAGGTTGTGTCGTCAGCAAATAGAATTGGTTTGAGGTGTTGGGAGGCATTTGGAAGGTCATTAATGTAGATGAGAAAGAGGAGAGGGCCAAGTATGCTGCCCTGAGGAACACCAATGTTGATGGGTAGGGTGGGAGAAATTGAATTATTCACAGAAACATACTGGAGCCTGTCAGTAAGGTTGGATTTGAGGTAATGATACATATTACCTACTTAAAATTATCTGTTAGATTAAGGACCTGCCCGAAACACTACGTGTGTTAGTGGTTTTACAAGAATGTAAAAACATCAATACTGTTTTACTGTCATAAACCCAATGTACCTTCATGTATAAAAGTAAATAAATATAGGTAGTGGGAAATGGTGAGGAAGGGAGAAAGAGGACTATGGGTGAGGAGGGACCAAGGAGATGAGGATTAAGGGGAAGAAGTAAGTAATTATAAAAAGAAAGCACCATGTTGGGGTGACTATGTAAGGCCATCAAAGTTGCAGGATATTCTAAAAGTGCTAAATACCACTAAGGATGCTAATACTAGAATAGCAAATAATTTTTTTTGGGGGGAGGGATATTCTTGCACAGGCTGAGGGGCTTCTGGCTGGCCCACTAAATGTTGCCTGTTTCTGTTTTACTTAGGAAGAGTATGAGTATTTATGACTCCTATGGTCGCTTCAGTTAGATTTTGTCCCATGTGTTTAACAACTTCTAATGCTCTGTTGAATCGAAGTTGAAATCTTAATGTGTTTGAAACTCTGCACTGTGTTTGTTACGAACCCGGATCCAGCGTCCGAGCACGGAGCAGTAACGACCGCGCCATCTGTGGGTCAGCTCCCGAAACCCCCGCCAAACAGACGACGACACCTGGTGAGGACGGCGAATACCGGCCACAAGGGCCAGTTTCCAGTCCTGTTCAGCACTCAACACAGCCGCTGCTGACCTCTGGTGAGGTGGTGCTCAGACACCAGCGCCATCTATGGAGTGGATAGGTGGGCGTTTGTGTCTGAACCTGTAAGTGAGGTGCCTTACTGTGTCCCAGTTATTGATGACGTGTCTGCTTACAGAGCCGACCTGGGACTGCTGTGATGGAAGTGGAGTCAGTCTACCCGAGGCAGCCGTCTCCATACCTTGTACTTTGCTGCAGCAGTTGTGAAGTCGTCCCCCCCGGAAGAACACTGTGGTGTGTTACCCTGCCAGTGGAGTGGCAGTAAAAGGATTACCCGGGACCGACTGTTGGAGACGATCATCCACTGGGGTATTGAGGACAGGAGAGTGATTTGTGGTGTCACACGAGGCTCCTGTCTAGGGCGTTCCCCTTATATCGTTCGTGGAGTGGCCTGACCAGCCTTGCTGATCCGGAACCTGCCAGCAGACCAGCTGGACGTGTGGTTGACGGCCTCCACGGCGGTGCCCCCAGTGGACCTGTGTTTTGGCTGACCTGTGGCCAGGGTAGGCTCAGCTTCCTAGAGGATTCGTTGTGAGGCCACGAAGAAGCACCGAGGATTTAGCACCGAGAGCGAGGATCCATAGTCTTCAGCAGAAGACTCCAGTGTATTTCCCCTGTAAAATAAGTGTTTATACCCCTCCCCCTGTGCACTCTTTTATATCTTATTTATTTATATGGTGATGGTAAATTATAATCTTAAGTTCTTAACTTTCTTTCCCTACTCCCTTTAAGTTACTTGCGTCACGGATCACATCCCTTGAAAGCCACTACTGGCTTGGGGTCGGATATAACTTCCTCTAACAACATCAGAGTAAGAACCCCGTTGCGTCCCGAGAGGGCCGTAACAGTGTTAGATAATGTTCCAGTGGACTATCGGGTATTCTTCCACATTGCTAACATTTCCTCTCATCTTCTTGAACCAGTAAACTTATTTCACATTCACATTGGTATCCAAGCCTGATGCGATGTAAGTGTACTTCAGTTGTTCAACTGCTCTCTTTCATCAAAATACGTGTCTGTAGTTGGTTGAATTCTTGTACTAACCCACAGATCCTGATGTTGCAACTGCAATGTTGTGGTCACTGTACATCTTTTGCATTGTTCTGTTTCTAATTAGTCTTAATCTGTGATAGACTCTGTGGTATGTAAATGTCTAAATTTCTTCTCTTAGTTGCAAGTTTTACAGCTTTGTCTGCAATGTCATTTCCTATTTTTCCCACATGACTTGGCACCCAGTTGATAAGTACCCGACGGTCTTGATGTATGAGTGTTTGCGTTAATGATATGACATTTGTGATCAGATAGCTGTTGTTACGTATGTATTGTTGTTGCAAAGTTTCAATAGCAGTTCTCGAATCTGTATGTATGATATCATGTTGTTGGTCTTCAGCAAGAGCTTGTTCCAAAGCCTTTTAAATGACTAGCATCTCTGTTTGTAAAGTTGAACACTCGTTTGAGAGTGTTCAACTATTTACAGAGATTCCTGCCTTAACTGAGCTCCGGTTTCTTGTCCCTACTGGTTTACTGATCCACCTGTGAAGTATGTGAAGATGTCAGATGCCAAGTTAACATCTATATGCATCTGTGCAATATTATATAGCAGATGAGGATTAGTTTTTTTCTTTTTTCCTCCAAGAACCATATTCTTAAAGTCTGCTGGCAGAGATTCTCAAGGAGCTTGCATAACAAAGTCTGCATGTATTTTATCGACAACCCACTCAGTGATTGTATTTGTTATATGGAATGTATTGATGGTGTTTGTCGCACAATGGGTCCACCTGTTGCTATTGGAGGCTCTTCTGTCCCGAGTTAGTGCTCAAGTGATTATATATTTAAGTGAACTGATTCTAGGTCTAGTCAATATCTTGGTCAGCATGCATGCAGCAATCCCTTTTACCCTTATTTCAAACGACGTTAGCTTGATTTCTGGTTTTAGGTTCAGTATTTTAGTCCATCTGGGAGCCCCTGTTATGACTCTCATTGCATCATTTGAATAACCTCAACGTTTGCTCGCTGACCAGAAGAAAGAGTGAGTAAAGCAGGCGCTGTATAATCAACTAGGGAATGAACGGCGTGTCTGTAAAACATTCTTAACACTGTGTCCTGCTCCTAGACGGGCCCTTTTACTCTAGCATACCTGTGACTTATGTAATCTTGAATCCATCTCAGCATATTTCTCTTTACATCTTTTTTTAACTATGGTGTGGAAAATTGCTTGCATGCTTGCAAGTTCAAATGATTTTTCTAGATCAAGAAAGATCATATAGCTGGGCCTGAGTTAACTGTTCCTAGTAATGTTGCTATGCAGTGGGCAGAATCTACTTCTCAAGTAAAGTCATACATGTGTTTTATGCGAGTCTCCAGTCTTCCACAGTAGCCTATTTAAGACCATCCGATCTGCAGATTTACTAATGCATGATGCATGATTGCCAGATTCTGTAATTGTCAGTTCCTTGACAAAACGGTGGTCGTCTGGTCCGGGAAGGCTCTGCATTAGTGTAATAAGATGAGAGATAATGCCTGCACGTGATGATGGGGGCTTCGAAGGAGCCTGTGGGACCCTGGGTTCCGTTGTGAAGGTTGGGTGGCCTGGTGGGAGGAGCCACTATTTGGTAAGACTGGAAAGTCTTCTGGTCTGTTGGTTGGAGCTGAGTTGGTGTGTTGAGCACCTGTGGGCTCTGGTTGCGGAGATAGAAGGGTTGTTTCTCTTGGTTTCAACTGGGCCTTGATGTTTTCCTGTCTGGAGGGGCAGAGATAGGAAATTGCTGGGTGAATGCTATCGCAGAGAAAGCAGCGATGGGTTGTTGCCTTGCATATGGAGTAGTGACGGTCCAGTGCACAGTCTGTACGCACGCAGGCTGGATGGGTGCTGATACTTGTTGGTGGGGTGGGAGAGCTCGTAGCACTGGAAGCACTGCTGGAGCTCATGGTATCGTTCCTTTTTTACTTGTTGGGGTGATATTTGTTAGCTGAACCAGAAGAAACGTTGAGTGGTAGCCTGGGTGGCCGCAGCTATGGTGGTGAAAGTAATCTTTAATAATGATTTGTCGGTGCTGCAGAACTCTAGGTTGAGAACATCCACGTTCGGATTTTCGTCCTTGATATAGTCCATGATCTTTTGTTGCGGTCGGTCAGCGATCCACTGGCTGGTCTTTCTGGTAAAAACAGTTCTTCCGGCCAGGAACAGACGTGGGAAGTTAGGATAAAGGTGGTGCTCCTTACGAAATATGGCATCGTTGGTCAAGAGTTTTTCTAGTTCTTCCTCACATGAAAAGATGAGCACGATATCATCACCTTTCTAACCAATGTTAGTGGGTGTGATGCTGGCCACGTCCTTCAAGATCTTCAGAATATCGCTTTTCACGAAAGCATGACCGTCAAAGGGGGTAGCTCCGACGTTTAGACTTTTGGGTCGATTGTGACCACATCCTCAACGTGTCGCATTGGGTCACGAGCACAATTGGCGCCTAAAGCGAGCGATATCAAAGATATCTGCTTCTCCACGGATTGTATCAAGGGGCAGGAGACCGCGAGGGATAGTTGGGAAGCAAGATACACGCACATCCTGAAAGTAAAGACATTCAACAAGGATATGCACGATCATAAGAGAGACAATGCAGTTTGGACAAAAAAGAACAGCGAGTTAAACATGTATGGAAAATACATAACCTAGCCAGAGCCGTATCACACCGCCTGTTACGGTGGTAGGAGGAAGGCCATGGAGACACGCTACCCTTAGGAGCACGCACCTCCTTATCAGCAACAGAAGACCAACGACCCAGCCAACGGGGACTGACTGAGAAATAAATGACTGGGTTGAACCCGGAATAAGGAACGCCTTTGCAGAAAATAGGACAAGTGTGGGTAGCCTCCTTAGCGGCTGCATCGATACGCTAAATTATGGAAACACCAATATGGCTGGGAACCCTGCAAAACAAGACTGTCTTATCTTCTGGAGATGAGAAACAACCACTGTTGAATTTCGACAACGTTCAGGATCAATAGGATTAAACTACTCCAGAACCATGTTGGAATTGCGATAGTCATCTACGACAACCACGATCATACAAAATTGCATAAAGTTCTGGTGTGAAGATGCTAGGCTCCGGGAGTCTCATAAAGGTTTGGTCAGTATATACAATAGAGTAGCCTACACCGTCGGTAAACTTAGTGGGAGTGTGAAGAAAAATGTTCAAGGAATAGGTGTTTCAGAACTGTTGGAAGGGTAGAATCCTTTGCTATATGGGTCAAGGTTTTGCAAAACTTTAAAAGTGGGACCTGCCATGGGGGGCAAGGATGGAACGACATGAGGAAAAATGTTGGCAACAGGAACAGAGAAAGAATCTTGCAAGTGAAACGTAAAATTCTACGTTTTCAAGTGGTAAAGGAAAAAGAAACAAGAACAAAATAACGCTCTAAATAAGTAATGTGTGACAAAAAATGAGCTAATTATCCCTATGCTGGGCATGATCTCCGGACTCAGAGGCCACAGAGAACGCTCCCACAGCTGAGCTTCTACGTCTCTGGTTATATTTTCCTACACATTGATCATATCTTGTATACATACTCCCCCTCCCTGTCCAGCCCGTTGCTGCCATGAGGGGGCTTGGTGAGCGGCTGCCGGAGTGTGTTGCTCCATGGGACAGTCATCTGTCCCTTTGTGGCCTTATGCTCCTGCTGCTGTCCTCACGAATTCTACTGGATGACTTTTCCTTTTCCTTGTTTCGTTTTTCTTCCCCCCTCTCTTTTCCTTTGTAACTGTCATTTAACGCCGACCTTTTGCCTGTTTTGATTATTCTTTTGGCCTTCTTTTGTTTTGACGCCCGGGTGTTTGAGGAGCCATACTCCAGCACCTGTAGAACTGTAGTGCCCAACGTCTAGAACAAGGGGACCCTTTTATTGTCAATCCTCCTTTCGTCACTGAACCCGATCTTGACGGACTGACGGTTCTTAAGGTGGCGTTTGTGGGGCATATATTCAGGTCGCACCCCTAGAGGGCCCCCGGCAAGATTGATCCTGCTTCTAATTGTGGCGCTGTTGGTGGGTATAGGGGCACATTCGTGAATTAAAATATTAAATCTCGTTTCATGTCTCATTCTGTTCCTCTTATACCTTCTCGGGCTCATTGGGTGGGGGATCAAGCCCCCAAGTCGGACCATGTTCTGTAACCTGTGGAAGACCGGGCTCTGTAGCCCCCGCTGCATTGGGCCCCGACCTTCCTCCTCCTTTGACCCTGCTGAGTACTCCCCTCGGCTCCCCTCCCTCCACTGTGGTTGGGTCGATTAACAAGCCCCCAGTGGTGACCACCTCGTCCCCTGGCATGGCTCAGTCTCTCATTGTGACTACTGCACCTTTTAACCCCCCCCCCCCTCTCTCTGGGGGTTCTCTACGCCGTCCACGCCACTGCGCACTCGCTCGATCCCTTCCAATACTGATTCATACCAGGCCTTGTTTGGTCCTTCCATGAGGGCCAAATACTTTTATTTCCTCCCTCTGGATGATTTCTCCCTAGATAGGCACCTTGTTGATTCAGTAGATACCTCTGTTACTTTCAACCCCTCCCGTCTCAGTACACGTGTCGTTGCTGCTCCTTCTCAAGATGCAGCCACCCACTTGGCTGCCTTATCCTGCCATGGCAAGACCCCTGTTCAGGGTTCCATGAACGCTCGGTTGAAAGCCAATGCTGGCACTATTCTCCTCCCACCCCCATGTTGCAACCGCTGTTAGGAATTTACAGGACTGCCACGAAGATATGTGGCATATCCTCGAAGCCCAGAACCATTACTGTCCTCCAGGTAGATACGTTTACTCGTCCCCCTCGTGGTCGTCGCCGTCAGCCCCTTCGGGTTGTGAAGATTACCTTTGATCATAGGACCCTTCAACCTTCAGTCATTCTTGCTGGTCCCAGGTGCTCCGTCCAGGAGTACATTCCACCTCCTCGGCTATGTAATAATTGCTGGAGGTTTGGGCATGGTGCCCTCCGGTGCTCCAGTACTGTCACTCTCTGTCCCTTGTGTGGGGACCAAGTTCTCTCTAAAGTCGGAGGGCTCACTGCTTCAATTGTGGTGAGGCCCACACTACCTTCTCCCGCGCATGTATACATTACAAGCTTGAGGCAGCCGGGAACGTTTCTCCTTTTCTGAGGCAAGGCGCCAAGTTTGCCATCTCCCCCCTTTTGCTGGTGTCTCTTATGCTCCCGTGTTGCGCTCTTCTTCTCGTCGTTCCCACCTTCCTCAGTCTTACAACCGTTTCTGGGCCTTAGACTCAGACACGCCCACTGCCTCCTCTGTTCCTTAAAGGTCTGTTCTGAAGGGTCCTCCTCATGGTTCTCTGTCTCGGATTCCCCTTCTTTCTACCCAGTCTGTCTTGTCTTCTGTGTCTGCATCCAAGTCTCCCTCAGATCCTCCTTCCCATCCTTCTCTCCCGTCTCTTGGCTCTCCACGCATCCTGTCAGTGTGGGATGATGTCCATCACTCTCCCAGCGGCCATCGTGTTGTTTGCAATCGTTATGCTTCTCCTGTTGAGATGCTTGAATCTGTTGCCCAGTACATTGTTGCTGGGACGCCTGTATCTTTGAGTCAGAAGCAAAGACTGGCTCCTCTCATTCCTCCTCCCCGGCCGGTGAGAAGGCTTCACTTTCTTCCTCTCCCCCTACCACCGACACTCGCGCTCCGTCCCCTCCCGTTTTGGTGGTTGCGCCCCCTGTTGCTGTTATGGAGGTTTCTTTGGCCCCTGCTTCCCTCTCGGTTGCTGCTCTTGATGAGGTGCACTCCCAGATTTCTGCCCTTCCTGCTGCTGTCCTTGACCCTCGGTTCCCCCCCTCCTCCTCCTCCTCCCCCTTCTCCTCCGGACCCCACTCGTCGTCCTCTGGTGTGTCCTCCCGCTCCCTTCCCTCCATCCTTACTCAGTTTACCCATGCCCCCTAACCCTGACTTCGCTGATCCTGATCCTGCGCTTCTTTAATGTGCTGTGTTCCTTTTTCCCCTTTATTTCTTCATTGTCCTCTGTTGCTGTCTTTTCTCTTCTCGTCTCTTCTTTTCTTCAATGGAATATTCGCGGATATTACGCCAATTTCCATGAACTCCAACTTCTGATTTCGCAGTTTTCGGCCCTTTGTGTGTCTCCAGGAACCGATGCTTGGTGCTCCTCCTGGTCTCTTCCATGGCTATTCCTTTCTCTCCTCCTCCCCGGCTTTTGCTGGTGCCCGATCCTCTTCTGCTCATTTGATTCGTTCTGATGTTCCCTTCGTTCCCCTACTTTTCCGTCACCTTTCAAATGTTCTGCTGCACGTGTCTTTGTGCGTAAATGGTTTGTTCCATTTACCTCCCCCCAAATGTCCCGCTTTCTCTTTCCGATATTAAACACCTACAGAACTCCTTGCCGGAGCCTTTGCTCCTGCTGGGTGTTTCTAATTGTTGACGTAGACTCTGTGGTGATGTGCTGACAAACACCTGGGGTCGCCTTCTCGAATCGTTCTATCTCTTTTTCCTTGTCTCTTCTGAATTCTGGTCAGCCCACTCATTTGGACTCTCGGACTCGCATCCTTTCCTGTCTTGATCTTTCTCTCTGCTCGTCGTCTCTTTCCTTGGATTTCACGTGGCGAGTTCTTGATGATCTCCATGGCAATGACCATTTCCCCATCCTTGTTATCTTTTTCTCTTTTCACCCTCCACTCTCCTTCCCAAGGTGGCAGTTTGCTAAAGCAGACTGGAACCTACTTACCCTCCGTGTTGCTCTCTCTGACCTCTCCCTTCAGCCTATTGGGCTGAAGGGAGCTGTCCAATGTAAGTGTGCAGTCTGGAAGAGACACCGAAACAGGCAGACGTCTGATTCTTTTCCTTTGTTTTGGAAGGTGAGTGCAGTGGCCCTTAGGGCCATACATACAGCAAAGCGTGAGTGTTGGAAGTCTTATGTTTCTACCAATACGTCCGAAACTCCTCTGCCGCAGAGAAAGAGTGTTCGCAAGATAGCGGGTAAGTTCGTTCCCGATGTCTCGCCTGTCCCTCACTTCCATGGTACTCTTGTGGCGGACCCGTTGCAGGTCACAACCGAACTTGGTTCCCATTTTACTTCTGTTAGCTCTGGTTCTCATCTTCCTCAATCTTTCTTTGTTCGAAATCCTGTCTTTGAATCTCGTCCTTTCGATTTCTGCACTCATCTTCGACTTCACTATAACGATCCCTTCTCTCTCTCTCTGAACTTCAGTTTGCCCCTGGCCCTCTGCGGTTCTACGGCGGCGGGCTCCGATGGCATTCATTTTGAGATGCTTCGCCATCTCCCTCCGTACACGTCTCAGTATTAACTGAGTCTGTTTAATCGGGTCTATGAGTCGTCGTCAGTCCCTGAGGACTGGCTCGAGGCCGTTGTCCTTGCTGTTCGGAAACCAAGGTCTCTGGGGACAACCTCTAAGGACTTTCGCCCTATTGCCCCTCACGAGTTGTGTCTGCAAACTCTTTGAACGTATGGTTAACGTTTGTCTGATGTGGTTCTTAGAACACTATCGCCACCTCTCCCCTTCTTAATTTGTGTTTTACAAGTGCTGCAGCACAACAGATGTCCTGGTGAACTTGGAGGTCTATATTCGTACTGCTTTTGCGGCGAAGACCTCCATTGTTGCCGTTTTTTTTTTATCTGGAAAAGGCTTACGACACCACTTGGCGATATCATATTCTGTCCGAACTTCATTCATTTGTCCTTTGTCATAATCTCCCTCTCTTTCTCCAAAGCTTGCTCTCTCTCATCGTTCCTTTCGAGTGAGGCTTTGTACCACTCTCTCTACCACTTTTCAGCAATACGAGGGTGTACCCCAAGGTAGTGTTCTGAGCACTACCCTTTTCCTGGTTTCCCTCTGTGGTCTTCTTTCCTCATTTCCTTCTGGCGTCTTCTCCGCTCCCTACAACCCGTTCTCGCACTTTCTTACAGTCAATGTTGACTTATTAAATACGTGCATATGTGACATACTAAACATACAAGTTTACCTTGAAAAGCTTCATAGAAAACACCGACCTTACCTAACCTTCTTAGTATGTTAAGATAAGCATCTTATTGCTTTGTAATTACAATTATTACTTAACCTATACCTATGATAGGTTAAGTAATAATTGTAATTACTAACCTAACCTTCTTAGTATGTTAAGATAAGCATCTTATTGCTTCGTAATTACAATTATTACTTAACCTATACCTATAATAGGTTAAGTAATAATTGTAATTACGAAGCAATAAGATGCTTATCTTAACATACTAAGAAGGTTAGGCAAGGTCGGTGTTTTCTATGAAGCTTTTCAAGGTAAACTAGTATGTTTAGTATGTCACATATGCACGTATTTAATAAGTCAATATTGACTATACGAAAGTGCGAGAACGGGTTACTCTCTATGTCGACGTTCTTACCCTTTGCTGTCAGGGTGATAATTCGCCTCTCCTTCAACGGCGGCTTTAACTTGCGATTGATGCCGTGTCGTCTTGGGCCACCAATAATGGGTTCAGTTTCTTTGCGTCTAAGAACTGTGCTATGCATTTTACTCGGAAGCGTGTAAACGTGTGGACGTTTCTCTTTGTCCTTCTTTGTCACTTTATGGTCACCCCCTTGTGTACAAGGATTCCATTAAGCTTTTGGAGTTAATCTTTGACACTCGTTTGTTTTGGTCGCTCCATATCTCTTACCTTCGAGTTGAATGCTCCAAGGCCCTTACCCTCCTTTAGGTATTTCAAATACTTCATGGTAAGCGGATAGGCGCACTCTCCTTGCTTTACATTCCTCTTTCGTCCTGCCAAAACTCGATTATGGTTGCCCTGCTTACTCATCTGCTACTCCTTCTAATCTTCACCGTCATGATGCATTGCACCATACTGGGTTGCACCTCAGCTCTGGTGCCTTTCGTTTGACTCCCGCCCTCAGCTTGAAGTTGACACTGGCTTCCTATCTCTCCAGGACCGCCGTGATCGCTACTTTCTTCGCTATCTTGCGCCGGCCTTACAACATCCTTCTCGCCTCTGTCATACTTTAACTTTTACCCCTCCCGTGGTTCCTGTTCCTCTTCACCACCTCTCTCTTTCTGTTCGGGTTATCTCGCTTACAGGATTCTCTTTCAGTTCATATTTCTAATATTTCTCCTCGTGTTGTTCCTTTCTTACCCCTGTGGAGAGTCCATCTTCCGAAGTTTTGTACATCCTTAACCCGCATCACTAAAGCTTTTACTCCTCCTACGGTTCTGAAACGCCTTTTCCTTGAGCAGTTTTCTCCGCACTTTCCCTCCATTCCCATCTTCACCAATTGGTTTAAGTCTGTGGACGGTATAGACTGTTGTTTTTCCTGACGGCACTTAAATGTGATGCCTACCTCCGGAGACTCGCATCTTCACAGCGGAACTTTATGTTATTCTCTATGCTCTTCGTCTCCTGCTTTCTCGTTTTCAATCTTCCTTTATAGTTGTCGCTGACTCTCGAAATGCCTTCATGGCTCTCAGGTCCTTTAATCTGTTCCATCTAGTAGTTGTCGAGATTCCCAGCCATATTGGCGTCTCTTTAAATAAGTGTGCGGATGCTGCCGCTAGGGTAGCTGTCTGCTCTTGTCCCATCTCCCATAAAGTTATTCCTTATTCCGACTTTTATCCAACTATTCATTCCTCCATCCTTACCCGTTGGCAGGATTGTTGGTCTTTTGTTACTGGTAACAAACCGCGTACTCTTAAGAGTAGTGTGTCCTCATGCCCGTCCTCCTACCACCGTAACCGGCGATGGAAACGGCTTTGGCGAGGTTGCGTATTGGCCATACACGCTAAACTAACGGTCACTTAATGGAGTGCCGCACAACTCCTTATTGTCCTAATTGCATTGTCCCTCTTACGGTCGTGCATATCCTTGTTGAATGTAATGACTTTCGGGACGAGCGTGTGTCTCGTTTTCCGACCATCCCTCGCGGTTGCTTGTCCATCGATAGCATTCTTGGGGAATCGGATACTTTTGATATCGTTCGCCTTATGCGTTTCAGTTCTCATATTTGCATCCTTGGTGATATTTAGAGCCCTCTGATTATTCCGCACATTTGATCGTGATACATAGCCTACCCGGTTTGGTGCCTTCTTTTGATAATTACTTACTTACTTTTATAGGAAGAGTGGAAAATTACCACTAAGGCCAGAAGGATGGAGTTTGGACACCATATGGTATCTCCAAGTGGTGTCATTCGCCTTTTCCAGGTCAAAAATGAAAGCAACAAAGGACGTATTCGCAGCAAAGGCAGCAGAAATATTGACCTCGAAGTACACCAAGACATCAGTCGTGCTGCGACACTTGTGAAAGCTAAATTAAGAATGCAAGAGTATTTGATAGCATTCTAAGAACCACATCAGACGGTCATGGACTACACGTTTAAAACGTTTGCAGATGCAACGCATTGGAGCAATAGGGCTGAAGTCCTAATGGAATGTTCCAAGAGAACCTGGTTTCCGAATAGGAAGAACAACCTCAAGCAAGTCCTCAGGGACTGACGACGACTTCCAGATATATCTATAAATATTCAGTATTGATGAAATGTGCATAGAGGAAGATAGAGAAGCATCTCAAAAGTAATGTCATCTGAGTCCGCTGCCGTAGAACTGCAGAGGGCCAGGGCAGACAGGAGTTTCGGAAGAGAAAAAAGGCCATTATAGGGGGAGCTGCAGATATGTGTGAAAATTGAAGGGACAAGATTCAAGAAGGGGCTTAAGAGTAAGATAAGAGGGAGGAAGATGAAAACCAGAGGTAATAGTCGAAATGTGTGAACCCAGTTCGCATATAATAATATTGGAGACAAGTAGGCATACGGTTGTAAATATAGGCTTTGAGGCCTACAATGCGCTTTCTCAATATGTGAGTGTAGACCTAGTGTGTTGAGTATTTGAATTTAAGGCCACGGTGTTATTTCTCAATATGTGAGTGTAGGCCATGAGTAGCATCTATATACATTTTGGGCTACGGTGTTTCAATTACTCATAATAAAATATTCTAAGACTAAAGAATATATTTGAAGCAAAACTAATATTTTTGCTTATAATCAGTAACACGATAGAAAGGCTGCAGATAAAATTAATATTTTAACATAATTAATACAAATAAAATAAAATGTTTATTTAGGTAAGGTACATACATACAAGAATTTTTTACAAAGATTGGTTGACTTATAGGTAGAGCTAGTATATACAATGCCTAAAGCCACTATTACGCAAAGCGTTTCGGGCATAACATTATTGCCAACAGCATTTGGTGTTCCCAGGCGGTCACCCATCCAAATACTAACCAAACCCAACGTTGCTAACGAATTATAAAATAGAAACGCAAAGATTTATTGGAAATGATCACAATAAATCAATATTGAAGCTCCGCGAGTCTTCACATCATACTGTTCCACTGGGAGCGTAGCTGACGGTTCAGTGAATAGATGGCGCTGTTATGGTGGTCGTAGCAGCTTTTGTGGGGAACTTTCTACCTTTCCTCTAAAGTGTTTGATGTTGAGTCAACGAGGTGCCCAGCCCGCCTTCAACCTTTAGTCAGTCCACTGTTGTCTGTGTCGTACCTTCTGTCCTGCTTTAAGTGTTGTAAAAGGTTAGTCTCGTGTTTGTTGTAAATTTTAACTTATTTAAGGATATCGTTGTGTGTTTACTGTAAACAAACTCGGGGAATTGATAGTTTAACATGCATTGATTCTATTCTTTATTAGTAATATTTTAATGATTTAGTTTCCATGAATAATTTATAGTTAATAGTATTTAATTGGATCTACAGTTTTTGTAGTACAAATTCACCATGATTAAAATGAATTTTTCAAATAAAATTGTCTTGAACAATGAGTCTGACCTCTAGTGGTCAGGCGTAATCCTAGCAAGATAATTTAACCACTAGTAACATGGATTTTCTTCAATCCTGAAACGGTCATCACTACGTGAATTCTCCCCAAAATATAGTAAAATAGATTTAAAATGGATGTAGCATAGTTTACTTCCAAAGTATAATAAAACTTAAATGATAAAGCCCTACTGTATTGCAGACTAAATTTATATAAATGAAAATGTTAAGTTTGTTCAAAATCGCTTATCTCCAAAAGTTGTGAAGATTGCTTTGAAATTTTCAGTTGCATTCGCATAGAGCCAGGTTTTATATACATTCTATATCAATGTCACGTCTTTTAGGATAAAAAAAAACACGTGCTTTTTCTGAAACCATGTTTCTCATGGTTTTTCATTCGAAGGAAATCCTAGAAACCTCTTTACCGATTGCTTTGAAACTTTAACACAACGTTGCATTTGAGTACGTACGTCTTTTCATATACCTACTATAAAAATGCCACCCTAGTGACTGGTAAAAAAAAATGCGTTTTAGAAAAACTGCGTTGTCTGTTGCACATAACATCCACGCTATACTAAATGTCGAGTATTCAACTTCAATGTTTCCGTTGTCATTGATAAAATTTATTTTCATTCATTTAGATTAAATTTTATTTTCAATTATTTTGTGACTGTTCGAACTGATCTGTGCTATACCATACGTAAGTATTGATGTCACGCCTGTGAAGGGAAAAATTATGCTCTTCTTAACAGTACCATCTGTTGCATGTGAGAGCAACACGCTTGCTCTTGTGAATGTTGCAATTCTATTTGTTTCTGATCACATTGATTGAAATCTCGGATTTTGATCTATTTTCCTTTTGACTTGTGTGAATGGCGTTAGAATTGACCTGTTAACAATACTGTTCATTTCGTGAGCATGTTTTCTTTAATTGTTTAATTACATTAATTTTTTAACTCTTATTTCAGTGATGGGAACATGAGATCACTTTGTTCCAAATTTTCTGATGGGAACATCAGACCATTTAGCAAGGCATCGTCCGAGGGAGTGGGGAATGGCGATGACGAGAGAACAGAAGTGGTAGTGGGGAGGATGAGGGGACCAGGGAGGGGGGTAATGGTGGGGAACGATGAAGAGTTTGGGACTATGGGGTGGTCAAGGGGACGGTAGAGTGGGGAGGCCGTGGAGACCGGTGACGGGGCGAATGGTGGGTAGGACTGGGGGACAGAAGGTTGCTGTGGCTCTGCAAAGCAGATACATTGCTGAGCCACGGCAACGTTTGGCCGGGTAATGTTAGCATTCATAATGTAAAAGTTAATATTCTTTTTGCATTTTCTGCCTATACTTAAATTTGCATTGTCGTACTAATTAAATGTTTCGAAATATTTACTATAATTTAAGGTGGCTTAATATAACCTCCGATGAGAACCTAGCAAGTAGCTTTAAAATGGTTTTTACAGCTTTTAATTGGCAGCTTCTATTAACTGAAAGTTGCGTTCTTCTCCTGAATAATATTGATCGGTCATTGAACCTAAATGGTTTAAGCCCAGAGTATATGATATTGGACTTGAATATTTTGTACATGTAATTTCAGTGACTAAACTGCACTAGAGCTGATTTTTTGCTCATTAATATTTTTCAAACAATTATTTAATGAAATTCTTAAACATTTAACACGGCTCTTGCGTTTAAATACCAAATATTTACTAGATAATATAAATTTATGATGAAAAGGCTAAACCTATTTAATGGAATATTGTAAACACTAGTGTCTATAACGAACATGATCTGTTAACCGAACCACACTAGAATTTGGAGACAGTTGGTTCATCCTGGACCAGTATAAAGTAGATTAAAATAACTTCAATGTTCGATTTCAGTCCTTCAAGTAAATATTTTTGCCAGCCTTTCTTCCCTTTACTCCCTCGGCAAGAACTTTTCGTACTTTTTTTTTCTCTACTTCCCCTGGCCCACATTGACAGACCTCGGTTCCTTTGATGGCATTGTAAATTCTAACTAGAATAATCTTTCCCTGTTTTTAGGGGACCCTAATCTCCATTCTTGACTATTGCTTATCCTTAAATCGCCACCTTCATCGTAGCTTCTAGTTGGCCCTTGCCTCCCTGAAATATAACGCATCTTCTTATCTTTCCAACAAAGGCGATTCGGCATATCCTTAACTGTGTAGACTACCTCGTGAAAAGCAAATGTCGTGCTGACTCCACCTATACCCCTTTGGATCGCCTTTAAACTTTCCTCAACTGCAAACTGAGATAGCTCTCTAGTCTTCGTCCACCTCACTTCGATCTTGTAAAAAGTTTCATCTGACCTTCTCCTCGGTATTTCTATGGTCTACCTGAGCCTCATAAACCTCGTGCTCCTTTATCCTATCATTCGTTTTTCAAGGGGGGGGGGGGGGGCGTCGGCTATCCTCTGGCCTCTTGGTTAGCTGTAACTCGGATGCCTCATCTTGGCACTTTCTCTTGCCCACCTTCGTCACTCAATCAGAACTTCAGAGACACTGCACCTGCAACCCTTTTATCAAATACAAAGTCCTGATGTAGCTAGTTGACTGATGTAATCCTTCCTTGGAAGGCGACTGGGGAACGTCTTCCTCACCCGCTTCCTACTAAAGTTTTCTTAATCAGATGCCTTGTTGACTAACACCTTCTCTTTAAACTGTAAATGCTGATCTCAAACTTCAATGTCGCTGAGGGTTACCCCTTTAACCCTGTTCTTGCCAATCTCAACATGGAATGTTTCGAAACTATTCTTCTCTTTATTGATACTCGCCCCTCTCTGGCTTCGCTATGTTGATATCGTTCCTTTATGGCCTCATGACCTTAACCTTTTAACGGCCTCTCCTTTTATATTAACAATCTGACTCCTTCCGTTTCAAAATTGAGTAGGAATCTAATTCCCTCCTTTTTCCTCGTGTTCATAACTGTCCATATTCCTGCCTCTATACATGGGTTTGCAAAGACCGCATGTAAGTTGTCTTTTCCTACAATCCTCCTTCTGTTATTCCCATCTTCCTCCGTGCTCTACGCATCGGCAACTAATTTTTTTTTATACCCATTCTTCTATTGCACCCAATTTTACACCTTGCCTTCCGTACCTATTTCCTTGTTCTAGTTTTCCTCTAGAATTTAAGTGTCCTCCCCTCATGCCTTGATCAATGACCATGCCTCCCTCGTCTTGTAAAGACCTGATAATGGTTCCGGACTGACAAACGACGTAGTCTCCTCAATTTCTAGTGCTTTGGTTAACACTAAAGCCACGATATTTTACATTTTGAACTGAACATAATCTGATTTCTAGGCACATGCAAATCCTTCCCTTTAACACTCCTCTACATAGGCTCATAACCCCCCCCCCCCCCATCCCCTTCAGACTCCTGACGACCTTCCCAACAACCTTTAATATATTGACTATTTTCAAATATCCTAATTTACATAAAATTTCATACTAATGGTTTCAAAGCTTTTTCTTGCATTCGTTGTCAAAACATGACTTGCCTCTAGTGTGCTCAGTTTTGAGAAAATCTGATAGCTTTGATCATAGTGGCTAATATTGCGTCTGGCATCTAATTACAAACTATCTTCTTCGGTACAGATGATGGCACTTGCTCTACTCTTCCTTGGTTATATCGCCCAGGTAATTAACATTTTGCTCTGTACTCTTGGACATAATAAGCAAAATATTTCACAAGGGACTAAAATATTGCTTCCCAATAGATCCAGGGTCAGGCGTACCAACCTTACGGCACCCATGCGCCCCTGCCAGTCTTCACCCCAACAACCTCCACCGTCACCACTGAGGTTGGTAACACTGCCATTACCTTTCTTAACCAACCTGTTATTAATATTTGAACATTTGTTAATGGTGTATAATATTCCAGACTACCCTGACCCACACTCTGCGGAAGACTACAACCTCTGACGTCTGGGTTACTGAACAGACGGCGATCACCCTGACAGTCACCCAGACAACCACCCAATGGGAGTTTGTTCCCCAGCAGCCACAGACGGTGACCTCTGTGATAAGGGTCACCTCCACACCGGTAGTGTTGGTGACGGCTACGGTGGGGGTCTACCCAGTGAGCACAATGGTCTCCGTCTACAGTCAGTTCTTCACCACAACAGATACTGTTAAATACTGGCAGACAATCACCCACGTGGCTGTCACTCACGAGGTAACTATGTAGTCTGTAACTTGTGACAGTGTGCAATACCTTTATTGCACAAACGTCAATAATATACGCATTTGCAGATCCAGACGGTCCCTGTGATATCTACCCAAGAACTAGTGCAGGATATAGTAACTACAATCACCCAAATTGTAACTACTACGGTTTCTTCCACCACCGCCAGATATTATGCTTAATTTATTGTTTGCTGAAATAAAATTGTTATAAACCATCACGATTTTTTTTACTTTAAAAAAGTTTATGCACCAAAACCAACTTTAACTTAAATTCCTCAGTATAACTAATGTAATTTAAGTTACTACAGAACACTTAGGGTTATTTGGTCTATACTTGTGCGATCATTTTAAACGGTGGACAAACTTGCATTTTAGTTATAATATAAATAAATATAATTATGCATAATGTTATAAGGGCTGTGACTACTTCAAAAGATGCTTTTTCGTGGCTGAAGATGTAATGACCAAACACCATATCGGAGAATTTGGAAACTACGAAATTCTGGTCTCGTCTATACCCTTATCAGGACGTACTATTTTAAGTACTCCTAGAACACAATGATGTAGAACAGTGCTCTTCAACCTGGGTAGACAATCCCCCTTACAGTGGCAGAGATTAACTAAAGGGTGGACAACTGGGTGGGGGAGAGCTTCGCCTGCACATGTTTGAATAATGGAAGTCTCTCTTTCATTTCTTACAATACCTAACTGATTGCATATTTACCTAATGTAATATCAATTAAAAGTACTAAAAGATTGATGGCAATCCTGAGCCTGCAAAACCTGTTGCAGTTAGTGCAGTAGTTGATACAACAAAAGTTATAAATAGAGAGGGAGATGCATCACTGGACCCAAGAGGAAAGAGGCTAACAAAAAAAATGATAGCATAAAAATCGACGAAAACGCTAACATGATAAATCGTATTTGGATTCGTCCGGCTAGTACATAAAGCCTCGAAACCCTTTACACCAGAAAAGTGCTAATTTTGTAATGCCACGTAGTGATGAAAATGGTGTTATTTCAAAACTTTCACCGCATTTATAGTGTAACTATAATGTACATCTATATATATAATATGTATATACATAACTATTGTATATATATATCTAACCAAAAAACACAATTCTTTGAGGCAATTTTAGAAGCTTACTTTAAGCAACACCCCCCCCCCCCTTCCCCGCTCAGCTCGTTGTTGCCGTGAGGGGGGGCTTAGTGGGCGGCTGCCGGAGTGTGATGCTCCTTGGGACAGTCCTGTCCTTTTCTAGCCTTGTGCTCCTGCTGCCGTCCTCTCCAATTCTGCTGGGCACCTTTTCCTTTTCATTGTTTAGTTTTTCTCCCCTCTTCTATCTGCTTGCCGTTTCCTGCCGACCTTTTGCTCGTTCTGGTTTTCCCCTTGAACTTCTTCTATTTTGACGCCCGGGTGCTGGAGGAGGCATACTCTTGCACCCGTAGAACTGTAGTACCCGACGTAGAGAGCGAGGGGAACCTTTTATTGTCAATCCCCCTTTCGTCACTAAACCCAATCTCGACTGACTGTCGGTTCTTAAGGTGGCGTTTGTGGGGCGTATACTTACGACGCACCCCTAGGAGGCCCCGGGAAGAACGGCGATAGGTTCTTGTTGGGTGTCCTGCCTCTAATTGTGGCTCCATGGTGGGTGTGGGGGCACATTCGTGAATGAATTTTTGTCATGATAACCCCCTGTTTTGATTGTCTGCTTTACCTTCTCAGGCTCGTGGGGTGGGCGACCAAGCCCCCGAGTCGGTCCGTGTTGGAAGAGGCTCTGTAGCCTCCGCTGCATTGGGCCCCGACCTTGCTCCTCCTTTGGCCTCTCTTGACTCCTTCCCCTGGCTCCCCTCCCTCTATGGTTGGGTCGTGCCCCAAGCCCCCAGTACCCAGTGGTGACTACCTCGTCCCCTTGCGCTGCTCCATCTCTAGTTGTAACTACTGCGCCTTTTAACACCTCTGGAGGTTCCCACCGCCGTCCTCGTCACGGCCGCCCTCGCTAGATTCCTTCCAGTTCTGCTACCTATCAGGCCTTCTTTGGTCCCGCTTCGTGGGCCAAAAATTTTGATCTCCTCCCTCTTGATTCTGCGCCTCCTGACGATTTCTCCCTCCATCGACATCTCGTTGATTGCGTGGATGCCTCCATTACTTTCAACCCCACTCGTCTCGGTACACGTGTCGTTGCTGCTCCTTCTCAGGATGCCGCTTCCCACTTGGCTGCCTTATCCTGCCTTGGCGAGACCCCTGTTCGGGTCTCGAAGAACGCTCAGTTGAATGCCAGTGTTGGCACTATTCTGCTCCCGCCCCATGTTGCAACCGGTGTTCGGGACCTGCGCGACTGCCACGACGATATTCGACATATCCTTGCTGCCCAGGGCCATTCTATTCTCCAGGTGGACACGTTTACTCGTCCCCCTCGTGGTTGTCGCCGTCAACCCCTCCGGGTTGTGAAGATTACCTTTGATAGTAGGACCCTAACACCGTCATTCTTGCTGGTGCCAGGTGCTCTGTCCAGGAGTACATTCCTTCTCCTCTGCTCTGTAACAAGTGCTGGAGGTTTGGGCATGGTGCCCTCTGCTGCTCCGGGACTGTCTCTGTTCTTTGTGTGGTGGCGAAGGTCACTCTTAAGTCGGAGTCCACTTTTCCCCAGGCTCGTTGCCTCAACTGCGGTGAGGCTCATCCTACGTTCTCCCGTGCGTGTGTCCATTACAAGCTTGAGGCAACCGTCCTCAATTTGAAGCACCGGGAGCGTTTATCTTTTCCTGAGGCGAGACGCCAGGTTCGCTGGCTCCCGCCTTATGCTAATATCTCTTATGCTCGCGTGTTGTGCTCTTCCTCTCCTCGTCCTTCCCGCCTTCCTCACTCACAACCGTTTCCGGGCCTTGGACCCTGATACGCCCACTGCCCCCTCCTCTGTTCCTTTGGGTTCTCTCCCGAAGGATCCACCTCCTGGTCCTCTGTCTGGGGTTCTCCTTCTTTCTACCCGGCCTGTCGTGTCTCCTGTGTCTTCCTCGTCTCCCTCCGTTCCTCCTTCCCATCCTTCCCCTCCGTCTCTTGACTCTTCCCGCCGCCTGTCGGTGCGAGCTGATGTCCATCGCTCTCCAAACGGCCGTCATGTGTGCCCTCGTTCAGCTTCTCCTGTTGAGACGCTAGAATCCGTTGCCCAGTACGTGGTTGCTGGGACACCTGTCTCTTTAAGTCAGAAGCGTAAGCCTGGCTCCTCCTTCCTCCTCCCAGGCGGGTAAGAAGGTTTCGCTTTCTTCCTCGGCCCCTACTTCTGCCTCTCTCGCTCCTTCCCCTCCCATTTCGGTGGTTGCGCCCCCTGTTCCTGCTATGGAGGTTTCTTTAGCCCCCGCTTCCCTCTCGGTTGCTACCCTTGCTGAGGTGCGCTTCCCTCTTTCTACCCCTCCTCTTCCTGCTGCTGTCCTTGACTGCTCCTCTCCGTAGTCTCCTCCACTTCCTCCTCCTCCTCCGGACCCCGCCCGCCCACCTCTGATCTGTTCTCCCGTTTCCTTCCCTCCATCTTTGCTCAGTTTACCCATGCCCCCTAACCCAGACTTTGCTGACCCTGATCCCGACCCTGATATTCTTTAACGTGCTCTGTTGCTCTTTCGCCTTTGTTTCTTCCTTGTTCTCTGTTTTTGTCCTTTCTCTTCTCGTCGTTGTCCATTCTTCAATGGAACGTTCGAGGTTATTACGCCAATTTCCTCGAACTCCAACTTCTGATTTCGCGGTTTTCGCCCCTTTGTGTCTGTCAAAAGGAGCTGATGCTTGGTGCTCGTCCTGGTCGTTTTCGTGGCTATTCCTTTCTCTCTCCGCCCCCCCCCCCAGCCGTTGCTGGAGCTTCTAATTCTTCTTCTCTCTTGATTCGTGCTGATGTTCCCTTTGTTCCTTTACTTTTTCTTCGCCTCTCTATTGTTCTGCTGCTCGTATCTTTGTGGGGAAATGGTACACAGTTTGTTCTATTTATCTCCTCCCGAGTGTCCCGCTTTCTCTTCCTGATTTGAAACAACACCTAGACTCCTTGCCGGAGCCTGTGCTCCTACTGTGTGACTTCAATTGTCGTCATTCTCTTTGGGGTGACGTTCTGGCGAATACCCGGGGTCGCCTTCTTGAGCCGTTTCTCCTCTCTTCTTCCCTGTCTCTTCTGAATTATGTTGAGCCCACTCATTTGGACTCTCGGACTCGCACCCTTTCTTGTCTTGATCTTTCTCTCTGCTCTTCTTCTCTTTACTTAGATTTCACGTGGCAGGTTCTTGATGACCTCCATGGAAGTGATCATTTCCCCATCCTTGTTTCCTTTTTCTCATTTCGCCCTTCCCTCTCTTTCCCTAGGTGGCAGTTTACTAAGGAGGACTGGACCCTATTTACCCTCGGTGCTGCTCTCTCTGACCTCTCCCTTCTGCCTCTCTCTCGCGCTCTCCTCCTTTTTCATGACACTGTCTTCAACGCTGCCCTCCGCTCTATTCCTCGCTCTTCCTCTCGGGGTCCACGGAAGTGCGTTCCCTGGTGGAATGCGGACTGTGCTCGGGGCTCTCCGCTGTAAGCGTGCAGCCTGGAAGAGGCACCGCTGTAGGCAGACGACCGATTCTTTTCTTTTCTTTCGGAAAGCGAGTGAGGTGGCCCGTAGGGCCATCCGTACGGCTAAACGTGATTGTTGGGCATCTTGTGTCTCAACAATTACGTCCGAAACTCCTCTGGCCCAGGTTTGGAAGCGTATCCGCAAGATAGCGGGTACGTTCGTTCCCGATGTTTCACCGGTCCTTCACCTACATGATACTCTTGTGGCGGACCCGTTGCAGGTCGCTTCCGTACTGGGTTCCCACTTTTCTTCTGTTAGCTCTGGTCTTCATCTTCCCCAATCTTTCCTTCTTCGTAAACCTGTCCTTGAGACTCGTCTTCTAGATTACTGCACTCGTCTTCGACTTCCCTATAATGATCCCTTCTCTCTCTCTGAACTTCGTTCTGCCCTGGCCCTCTGCAGTTCTACGGCGGCGGACTACGATGGCATTCAATATGAGATGCTTCGCCATCTCCCTTCGTGCAAGTCTCAGTATTTACTGAGTCTGTATAATTGGATCTGGGATCGTCGTCAGTCCCTGAGGACTGGCTCGATGCCGTTGTCCTACCTGTTCGCACACCAGGGTCTCCAGGAACATCCCCTAAGGACTTTCGCCCTATTGCCCTCACAAGTTTTGTCTGCAAACTAAATGAAAGTATGGTTAACGTTCGTCTGATGTAGTTCCTGGAACACCATCTCCTCTCTCCTTCTCAATTTTGTTTCCACAAGTGCCGCAGCACAACAGATGTCCTGGTGAATTTGGCGATCTATATTCGTACTGCTTTTGCTGCGAAGGCCTCCGTTGTTGCCGTCTTTTTTAAACTGGAAAAGGCTTACGACACTGGCGATATCATATTCTATCCCAGCTTCTTTCTTTTGTCCTTCGTGGTCATCTCCCTCTCTTTCTCTGCAGCTTCCTCTCTCGTCGTTCCTTTAGGGTGAGGCTTGGTACCGCACTCTCTGCCTCTTTTCAGCAATACTAAGGTGTGCCCCAGGGTAGTGTTCTGAGCACTACTCTTTTTTCTGGTTGCCCTCAATGGTCTTCTTTCCTCTCTTCCTTCAGGCATTTTCTCAGCTCTCTGTCAATGATCTTACCCTTTTCTGGCTTGGGGAGCGGATAGGCGCACTCTTCCAGGTTTACATTCCTCTCTCGTCCTGTCTAAGCTCGAGTATGGTTGCCCTGCTTACTCGTCTGCTTCTCCTTCTACTCTTCGCTGTCTTGATGCTTTGCACCATACTGGGTTGCGCCTCAGTTCTGGTGCCCTTCGTTCGGTTCCCGTCCTCAGCTTGTATGTTGACACTGGCTTCCTATCTCTGCAGGACCGCCGTGATCGCTACTGTCTTCGCTATCTTGCGCGGTCCTTGCAACATCCTTCCTCTCGCCTCTGTCGTGCTTTAACTTTTACCCCTCCTGCGGTTCCTGTTCCTCTTCACCACCTCCCTCTTTCTGTCCGGTTATCTTGCTTACAGGATTCTATTTCCGTTCGTATTTCTAATATTTCTCCTCGTGTTCCTTCTTTGCCCCCGTTGAGAGTCCCCCCTCCGCAGTTTTGTACATCCTTGACCTGCATCACTAAAACTTTTACCCCTCCTACGGTTCTAAAACGCCTTTTCCTTGAGCACTTTTCTTCTTTCTCCCACCCCGTTTCCGTTTTTACCAATGGGTCTAAGTCTGTGGACGGTGTTGGCTACTCTGTCGTTTTTCCTGCTCACACTTATATGTGTAGCTTACCTCCGGAGACTAGCATCCTCTCAGCGGAGCTTTATGATATTCTCTATGCTCTTCTTCCCCCTGCTCTCTTGTTGTCAATTTTCCTTTGTAGTTGTTGTTGACTCTCGTAGTGCCCTCATGGCTCTCGGGTCCTTTAATCTGGTTTTTCCAGTGGTTGTCGAGATCCAGCATTGGCTGTTTCTTGTTCACAGTAAATTTAAGTCGGTTGTGTTTTGTTGGTTTCCCAGCCATATTGGTGTCTCTTTAAATGAGCGTGCGGATGCTGCTGCCAGGAAATCTGTCCACTCATGTCCCATCTCTCGTAAAGCTATTCCTTATTCCGACTTTTACCCGGTTAACCATTCCTCCATCCTTACCCGTTGGCAGGCTTCTTGGCCGTCTGTTACTGGTAACAAACTACGTTCTCTTAAAAGTTGTGTTTCCACATGACCGTCCTCGTACCACCGTAACCGGCGATGGGAAACGACCCTGGCGAGGTTGCGTATTGGCTATACTCGCTTAACTCATGGTCACTAGATGGAGCGCCGCCTTGCTCCTTATTGTCCTAATTGCATTGTCCCTATTATGGTCGTGCATATCCTTCTTGAATGTCCTGACTTCCAGGACGAGCGTGTGTCTTGCTTTCCGACCGCCCCTCGCGGTCACCTGTCCCTCGATAGAATTCTTGGTGACTCGGATACTTTTGATATCGTTCGCCTTATGCGTTTTTGTTCTCGTATTGGCATCCTTGGTGATATTTAGCGCCCTCTGATTATTTTGCGTATTTGATGGTGCTACATAGCCTTCCCGGTTTGGTGCCTTCTTTTGATAATTACTTACTTGTCTGTCGATAGTATTCTTGGTGACTCGGATACTTTTGATATCGTTCATCTTATGCGTTTCTGTTCTCGTATTGGCATCCCTGGTGATATTTAGCGCCCTCTGATTTTCCCCCACATTTGATGGTGCTACATCGCTTTCCCAGTTAGGTGCCTTCTTTTGATAATTACTTACTTACTTCTACTTGATGATGATGTCAAAATGGTTAATCACAACTGTGCACATGCAAAAAAAGCATAGAATGTTTCCTAAGTTGTGTAAGGATATGGAAGCTAATTTCACAAAACTCCTTCATACTGAAGGGTTGGTTATCTTGGGGTAAGGTTCTTAGATGAATGTTTGAATTGAGAGAGCATCTGTGTTTTCTTTACTGAGGATGCAAACCCCATGGCAGTTAAATGTCAGGATGTGCTCTTGTTGGCAAAATTGTCTTACATGGCTTCAATCTGTGAACATTCGAACAACCTAACATCAGTCAGCATAGCAACGGTAGATATATTTTTACAAATATAGGGAAAATAAATGCATTTAAACTGAAGGTGGAAAAAATAGAGAAGTAACATAGAAAAGAGGGGCTTTTCTGATTTTGAATTATATGATTCATTTATGAGAGAATGTGGCTGGGAACATGGTATGCGGCAACAGAGCAGACACTGGAGGTACATTTGTCACACTCAGTTATCAGACACCTTACTTTAATGCAAGAAAACCTTGACTTCTATTTCCCAGACAGTGAGAATGACCAGCTGACCTCCAACATATGGATGTTTATTTCCTTCACAGATGACGGAACTGATCATTGTGATGCTCTTTTGGAGCTTTGAGCAGATTATTCACAAAAAGCATTTTTCATGACATTTAGCCATTCCATGGATTTCTGGCTTACCCTGCTTGATATTGCAGAATACAAGGATCTAGTTGAGCAGGCAATAGCCATATTTGTACAGATGCCAACATCATATTTGTGTGAGCAAGTGTTCTCTAGTTTAGTTTTTGTGAAGACAAAGAAAAGGAATGCAATCCTGAGCTTGGGTCGTCTCATGCGAATTGCACTTTAAAATCGTCTGACACCTCAATTCAACCTGATAGCAGACAAAGTGCAACAGCAGCCAAGCCACTGATTTTTTTTAAGGGATAAATATTTGTTTTATTTATTTGATACCATACGAAATATAGCAAACATTGTCTGCAATTTTACTTTAGTGAAGGAAAATGTATCTAAATGGCATGCTTAATGTTATCTTGTGTATTTTGAGCCCCTTAGTTTGAGATTATGAGCATAAATATATAGATGAATATGTAAAAGTTAAATAAAAAATAACAGAAACTGCTTTTCTCTGTTTACATAGTCATAGAAATGTGATATGAAACATAGATTTTAAATATTAAAAACGTGAGATTTTTAATGAGATTTTTTGGGGTTGGGTGGACCGCTTCTACTTAATCACCACTAAGGGTGGACGACATTCGAAAAAGGTTGAAGACCACTGATTTATAATGATTATGACAATCTGCATTCCTTTTTCGTAATTCTTAATAAATTGGCAGTAAAGAGACGGATTACATATTTTTCCTGATTAGGAATTAAAGTTTAAAAAGATCTGGTTTTAATGCAAATGGATTTTTTCACAAATGCTTAAATTCGAATACAAATCATACTATCTATATAAAATGTAAATGCTTATTTGTTCAAAATCGCTAATCGCTGAAAGTTCTTCACCGATTGCTTTGAAATTTTCAAACAATGTTACATTGGCATCCGAGCGGGTTTTCATGTACATACTATATTGATGAAAGATCTGTGATGCAAAAAACTTTTTTTTTTAAAGCTGTTTTTCATTTGACAGAAACTTTGAAACCTCTATACCGATTGCTTTGAAATTTGGCAACCTTGCATTTGAATAGACGTGTGTTATTATATACCTCCTATATACATGCCACACTTGCGACAGAAAAAATCATGCTTTGTTTTGAAAAACAGGGCCATCTGTTGGACAAAATAGCAACACACACGCTATTTTAAATATATTATGAATCCCATTTATATGTTTCAGATTGCATGATAAATTGAATTTAACAGCCTGTCCTTCAAGAATGGGGAGGTAAATGTAACAGCCCCATAAGTGCAGTTATGTACTATGCATGTAAGTCAGGAATTGTACTTATTAACACTTAGCATTAACTCGTACTGTCAAATATATTGTGAATATTTGAGTTTACCTGAAAAGCTGAATATAAAACCATGACTTAACCTAACTGTCTTAGTTTTTGAAGATTAGCATTTTATTGCTTCTTAATTACAATTACTACTTAACCTATAGCTATAATGATATTAGTTATTACAATAAGTAAACCAAACTAAAATATTGCTAAATTGTAAGTAAAGTAACTCAGGATATTTTAAAACTTTGTATAAAATCTGTACTGTTTAATAAAACTGAAAAAAATCGATATTTAAAATTTGTGAAGAGCGAACTGAACTTTAAGACTTCATCCTAAAATTCTGAGTGTCTTAACAGAAAACGAGGAGAATTAAATAGGGAGGTAAATGTAACAGCCCCATAAGTGCAATTATGTACTACGTATAATAGTCATGAAATGTACTTATTACACTTAGTATTAAAACGTACTGTCGATTCGGAAGATTTGTTGGAATTTTCACAGATTTTGAATTATTTTCATTTTGATTTATTTTGTGTGACATTGCTGGAATTGAGCTGTTGTTTACCATACCATTAATTTCATAAGTACAAGTATAAATGCCACATCTGTGGCAGGTTAAAACACGCTTTTTTAGCAAAATGCATAATCAGTTGCACGTAAGAGCAACTTGCGCTATACTAAATGTTACGATTCCATTTCAATGTTTCCAATTTCATTGATCAATTGAATTTTCAGATTTCGAATTATTTTAATTTTGATTGAATTATATTGTGACATTGCATTGGAATGGAGCGGCTTTGTTTACCGTACTTTTCATTTCGTGAGTATATTTATTTTTTTGATTTGTTTATTTCGTTTTTAATTGTTTTTCTTATATTTCAGTGATTGGGACATCAGATCATTTGGGGATGCATCGGACGAGGGAGTGGGGAATGGTGGAGGGGACGAGGGAGTTGGGGATGGTGGGGACGATGGGACAGGGGGAGTAGAGAATGGTGGGACTGAGAAGTGGACAGGAGAGTGAGGGAAGGTACGGAGGACAAGGGAACAGGGGAAGGGGGAGGGAATGGAAGGTAGGACGAGGGAGTGGGGTATGGTTGGGAGGACGAAGGGACATAGTGAGGAATGGATGGGGGGACGAGAGGACAGGGAAGGGGGAATGGTGGGGAGGACTGTGAGACAGGGGGAAGGTTGTTGTGGCTTAGCAAAGTACATGCGTTGTTGAGCCACAGCAACGCCCGGCTGGGTACAGCTAGTATATACATATATTCTCTCCTGGGGAAAATATTTTTCGAAAATCGAAGTCATATATGGAAGATAGTCGTCTTCTTTTTAATTCTCCATATTCATAATTTACATTTTCTTCAGCATACATTTTAAGTGTGGGGAACCTGTAGTAAACCAGGGATAGATTCACGAAGCAGCTACGCTAGTACTTACGAACGTGTACATCTTTCCTCAATCTTTGACGGCTTTGGTTACATTAATTAAAGTTTACAAGCATGAAATCTAACCAATAAACTGTTTTATAAACCCCCTCCTGGTGCTTTGGAGCTGATTAACCGTTTAATAATTTTAAACAAAGCAGCCCGTTTAAGACTGAAGTCCATTACATCCAGCGATCGACCCCCACAGACGCATTCATAAATTTTAAGATGCTGTTCATTCAAAACGGGAATTTTATCATATATAAATTAATATAATATATAAGCATATTGTGCATATATAGGCATAGGTTATGCTAAGTTAGGAGTTTAGATTCTGTTGGCGATTATTTGTATTTGTAGTCAGTGGGTTAAGCATTGAAAGTTGTGGTTCAAACAAAGCAAGTTGGTGAAGCATTTGTTCCGGAAGTGTTCGATCAAACTCGGTTGAGTCGTTTGTGAACAGCTTTTAATTCATAAACGGAGTTTGGCGGGTGCATGGAATCACTTTTGGGTGTTTATTTGGAGGACGGGCTGAAACAAAGCCGCAAAAGATTGAACATGTACAGACGAGAAGTCACAATAATGTGGCTGAATTATGTTGAACAAACCACACACTAGAAAGTGAAGGAACGACGACGTTTCAGTCTGTCCTGGACCATTCTCAAGTCAATTGTGATGAGGGCATGTTGTTTAAGATTGAGGTACTGGGAACCAAAAGTTCCAAGTAGCATGGGCTATGGTGAGCCAGTAGTGTACTTACCTGGCATCTTCGAATGCCGGCTGTAACTTTGATGAGGGAATGATGATGAAGATTAAGCCACCCAAGAGGTGGCACGGGCATGAATAGCCCGTAAGTGGTACAATTTTTTTTCTCATTATTCTGAGTTTGCATTTAACCATCAAGCTGTTATCGCGGGGGAGGATACTGCTTCACAGTCTTTATGAGGGTGTCCAGCTGCTGAACACCTTTGTTGACCAGGAGAGTGGCTGTGTTGATGGCTTCAGGGTGGCCACTGCATGATTCAGGAACTCTTAAAGCTCTTCTAAGGTCATTGGTTGTTTCACATTCCAGAAGATAGTGAAGTAATGGCTTTTCTGTGACAGTTTGGCAGAAGATGCACTCTCTCTGTCGGGGTTCACCAATCTCCCAGTTGCATGTGTAACCTAGACGTAGTCTATATAACTTAACTGCTATTTCCCTGTGGATTCCTTTTGGGATATTTAACCTTTCTAATTTGGTTGCCTGAAGATACCATGTTGCAGATGACGAACTTTCAGCTATTCTCTGGTGCAGGTAGGCTTTGTTGACATGTGAGAGTTTTTTGGTGATGATGTTTTTTATGTTCTCTAGGCTGGGTTGAATTGTTTTATGTATCACTGGATGACGAGTTGCCAATTTAGCAATTTCATCAGCTTTTTCATTTAATGGGATTCCAATATGGGATGGGATCCAGTTTAAAGTTATGTTGAGTCCTTTGCCTTTAGCGACTGCTCCAAGATACAAAATGGTGGTAGAAATTTCCACATTATCTTTCCACTGTTTTTGTCCTAGTACTTGAAGTGCAGCTTTTGAGTCTGTGTGTATGATTGCATTTTGAGTGTTTTGTGCAATCACATATGCGAATGCCTGTTGTATGGCAAACAGCTCAGTTTGGGTTGATGATACTAGTCCTCCCAGTCTCCAATATGCCTGTACGCTGGCCGTGCAAAGAGCAGCGCCAGCACTCTCATATTCTGTGTCCACCGATCCGTCTGTGAAGATGTGGGTGGCTCCTGCTACTGCTATGCTCTACATTTGCTCTTCTATTATGCGCCTTAGGATTGTCGGATCATAGGCAGCCTTTTTCATTGGGAGACTTTCTATTACTATTTTGAAAGTAGGCTCTTCCCACGGCGCGGAAGGAGTGTAATTTGGGTGTGGATGATCACCCTCTCTATCAAGAATCATGTTTTTTAAATGTAGTCTGTTTAGGACTTTTCCTGCTCTTGCAACCCAAGAGTTTCCATTGTTTTGGCCTAGTCCAACCACCAAGGCCTGCCGTACTGGGATTGGATCAGAAGAAATAATTATCTTACTGACATTTGTAGCTGTCCTTTCTGATATTCTTTCTTGTAGAGAGGGCAAACCCGTCTCCAGTCTAAGAGTTTCAAGCCTGGTCCACATGGGGGCTCCCAGTGCGGCTCTCATAGCATTGTTTTGGGCAACTTCAAGCTTTTTCCACTGTTGGTGTGATAGATTTGTGAGTGCAGGTGCGGCATAATCGATCACTGATCTGACTGCCTGTACATAGTATGTGCGAAGGACTTGCAGATTGGCTCCTCCAGAAAGGGAGGTTAGCGACCTGAGAATTGCCGTCCGGGCCGCAGTTCGCTCTCTCAAGTAAGTGACCTCAGCATTAAAATTCATGTGTGTGTCCAGGATGATTCCTAGATACTGATAGGTGTCGATCCATTCAATTGGTTGACCCTGTACTGTGAGTTGGATGTTGGGCTTCGCTATGTTTTATGGGCATAGCCTTTGACTTTGAGGGGTTGAGTTTGATCCCAATCTGTTTTGCCTCTTTACTGATGCAGTCTAAGCATTTGGGTGCAAGGCGCGCCGCATCTCTTCCTTTTATGATGATGACAAAGTCGTCCGCGTAGTTTAGCAGCCTGCAGTGATGTGGAAGTTTCAACCTCATTATTCTTTCTAATAAACAGTTGAAGAGAAGAGGGCTGAGAATACCTCCTTGTGGTGTACCACTTTCATGTCTTTTGTACTCAGAGACTGTGCCAGGAAGTTTTACTCTTGCTTCTCTGTTCATGAGACAGTTTTTGGTCCAGGAGAGCAGGTTGCCTTTTACCTCTTTGTCAATGAGGCAGCAGAGAATAGCTAGGGCGCTAGCCAGTTCAAAGGCTTTTTCGAGGTCCAGGAATATCAGCATTCCTGGTCTGTCATTCAAGTGGGCTAACAGAGTTGTAATACATTCCACTGTGCCAACCCCTCTTCTATAGGCATACATATCATGGTGCAGTTTAGGCATTTTCCACTCCAGTCTGTTGAGTGCCATTCTGTCAGCCGTCTTGCCTGCACAGCTTTGGAGAACGATGGGCCTGGGATTAGCTGGATCTTTGGGTTTTGGGATCGGCACTATGTCTGCTCTATTCCAAGCAGAAGGTCTAGTTTGAGAAGTCCAGGCTAAATTTATTAACTTTAGGTATGCAGCGTCTCCCTCTGGGCCGAGGTTTCTAATCATTTTATAGGTTATTTTGTCGGCTCCAGGGGATGTATCCTTGGAGTTTTTCTTAGCCCGATTGAGCTCATCCAGTGTGAAGGGGGCATTAGTGTCAGAGACTTCTTCACATGCTGTAAGGATTCTGTGCCACCTTTCTTCCTCTAGTACGGTCTGTACTGCTAATACATCTGGTGGAAGTTGATTGCTGGCTGCTCTCTCTGCAAACCTGGTTGCCAGTACTTCGGCTTCCTGTTGAGGATCCTTGGGGTGTGGAGCTTTAGGTGTTTTATTTCCTTTGGCTCGGTGAATTTGCTGCCACATCTCTCCGAGAGAGGTGTGTTCATTCAGGTGTGAACACCATTCCAGCCACTTTTGTTCTTTTATTTGTCTGGTCTCTCGATGCACATGTTCCTTGACCTCACAAAGTGAGATCCTGTTGCGGTCACTTGGCTGCTTTTTGTATAGCTTTCTTGTTCTGTTGAGTCTATGGTTGAGTTCTTTGACACGTTCGCAATAGTACCAATGATCTTTATGGTGTCCGGTGGACTGTTTTTCAGTGGGATTGAGTGGTTGGCTGCACTTTGAAACGCTTTGACAAATTCCTGTTCTGCCTGATTAATGTCTTCGGGAAGATCATAGTTTCTTTGCCACTCTGAAATGAGGTTTTGAAATCGGTCCCAGTTTGCTAAAGCAAAGTTCCAGGCTTCGGATGGAGGCGGAGGTGGGGTGGGTAGGTCTAACTGAATATCAATTTGGACCCCATAGTGGTCGCTTGTGAGTGTGGGCTCAACTGACCATGTTGCTGCATCTTTTAGGGAGGTTGAAACGAAGGTTTGGTCTAATCTGCCTCCTTGGATGTGGGTAGGTTCATTCTTGTTTAGCATTTGTATTTCTGGAAGCTGGTCCAGTAGATGTGTAATGTGAATGCCGGCTTCATTTGTTCTGTTCGAGCCCAGTGCCATTCGTTGATGGGCATTAAAATCTCCACAAATGATTGTGTTTGTTGTTGTCGCGTGTCCAAATAACACAGAGAGATCCATTTCGGCATGTGGAGACCTGTACACATTGAACACTTCAAGTTAGTCGTGTCTTAGCTCAATGGTAACTCCCATTACCTCTGTCCCTGCTCCACAGTTGGGTGGGCTGGTTATGGACTTGGAGATCAGGTCACATTTTACATAGATTGCACATCCCCTGGATTGCCCATTGATCCATGGAAGGAAGAAGCTTCGATAGCCTGAGATTTTAGGTTCTAATCCGGCTCGAAGCAATCTCTCCTGTAGTATCAGGATGTCTATGCCCTTGGTTGCTGCTATGCATTGCAAGTGTTGCAATTTAGTGCGCAGTCCTTGCGCATTCCATTGCAGGATCTTTAGACCTCTAGGTTCTTGGAATTTGCTGATAATTCCGTGGTATCCATGGAGTCTGATGAACACGCCATGGAAGTTGCAATTGGTGTATAGGTTCTTAGTGGACCTGAAATTGACTCATCAATGTCGCTTTCCGACGAGCTGGACTCTGTTTTTTATGGGGGTGTCTCCTGCCCTGCTGTCTTGACGGTGTGGATATTACATCTTCGAATTTCTTGAGCTTGTGCTCAATTGTCTTCCGAGTCTTTGTGATTTGCTTGATTCCATGTGATGACAGAAGACTTTCGATCAACTCAGTGACCAAAGTTTTGAGCATTATCCAGAGAGCGTCCAGTTCAGCGGGAGCACCATTTAATGCTGTGCAGGTTCGGGGCCTAGTAGCTTTTAGACTCTTCTCGGTGGTAACTTTGACACTGGAATTGCTACTCCTATTGGCCCCAGTGTGCTTGCTGGATGAAATGGGAGGCCGACTGCTTTGAACATGATTCTTGTGTCCTCCATCTTTCTTTTTGTCCTGTACAGAGGTCTTCTCACCCTTCACCATGGCCGATGGTGAAGGGCCGTGTGCCCCTTCTTCCTGAGTGGGTAGACCCCACGCGGTTTTAGTGGGCATGGGAGCTGGTATTCGTTTTGGTGGGGGTTTTGGCTCCGCTGTAGGCGTGGTGGGGTTCGTTTGAAGCCTTTTGAGCCTTTCAGGGCATTTCAAGTTCCAGGCATGATGTGCCTTGGAACAATTTGGGCATTTTGTCTGAACAGGATGGTTTGCCTTGAGTTTATCAATACATGTTTTTGTGTCATGGGGCTGGCTGCAGACTCCACACCTCACTGGGCGTTGGCAGCCATCTTTATGATGCCCAAATCTCTGACATCTGAAGCATCTTAGGGGTTCTGGGGTGTAAGGCCTGTGTTGGAACACGCCCCAGATTCCAAGGTCAAGTTTCTCCGGGATCCGTCCTCTTACTGTGAGAAGGACTTGTCGAGTTTCCTGTTTTGTGGTTCGTATTTGGCATCTCTCTGCTGACACCACATAGTTCAGCTTTTCGAGATGGCCAAGGGCCATATGCAAGGGATAGTGGAGGACAATGATTTTACTTATTTTATCCTCTGGTTTCAGTTCCTCACATTTTGCGTAATTTTTTAGAATCGTCGAGAATTGTGTCGACCCACACATACACGTACACCATCTCCTTAGTATAGCTATTTGGAAATTTGACATAGATATGTCTACCTGTCTCAGATCCTGGCTGTACTAGGCTTTTCCTAACCATGTGAGTAGTAGCGCCTTTGTCACGGAAGATTTTCGCCGATTTTCCGTTAACATTTCCGTCCACCACCTCAAGGGTCCAAGCTAGTGGACCCTTTCCAACGTTGGGATGTTTCTTACCACTTGAGCTCATATCTGCTATGTAGCCTGATTTCGGTTTTACCTTGCAGTCAGCTGCACGATGACCTGGCTTAAAACAGCTGTAGCACTTGTGCACATACTTGTTGGAGGAGTTTCCCTGCTCCCCCGACACACCAGTCTTAAGCTTAGCTCCTTCGCCAATACCTGTAGCATGATGCTTCTCGTGAGGCTTAACCCCTTTCACCTGTCTCCTGGCCCCAGCCCACAGATCAGCTTGCTTGGCCATAGACAAATTTGACACAATTTCTTGCTCTTTGAGCTTGACACGCAGAGACGATTCGCATGCTTCTAAGAACTGTTCACGAATCATCAGCTGATAGAACCCCATGCTCCCAGGAGCAGTCTCCATGAGTTCACAGTAACAGTTTAGACTTGATTCTAACCGCTGTAACATTAACACATGTCTCTCCTTTTTGCAATTGAGCCCTACGGAAATTCTCTAGCATCCATCGAGTCGTCCCTCTCATCAAAGTTAGCTAGTTCAGGTAGTTTGACAGTCTTACCTTGTTCAACGTTAGTCTCTGTTGAACGACCACTTGTCTGGTCATCGTGCCTTGCTTGCAACTGCATGCAAGCTATGCGTTCAGTACCTTCTCGGTTCTGCTGATCAGTCCAGCGTTTGTTTTCTCTCTCCTGCTGATCAGTCCACAGTTTGCTTTCTCTGTCCTGCTGATCAGTCCACAGTTTCATAACTTGCTCTGCTACTTTATTCCCTTCGAATCCCAACTCCCTAACCTGGTCGTGGTATTCCTCTAAGGTGAATAATTCCGAGCCTACTCATTGAGTTGGTGTCGTCCACAAGGACCTTTTGGGCCGAGATTCTTCCCCCATAGAATCCCCCCAACGAAGTATTTAAAGGGCTAGATTCCCGCGTGACTCCATTTTCTTCCGCAGCGCGCGTGATTCTAGTGACATCATTCTCGGTGACGTCACTCACAGGGGTCTCTACCTCCAAGTTGTCTCTCACTGGGGTCTCTCTCACTGTGTTATCTCTCACCGGGGTCTCACCACCGGTTGCCTCATCCAGTATGATGAGACTCGTGCACGCCACCTCATCACTACCCTGCATGTGTGCTTGTAGCATCATCTCTTCCACGGCTCTTCTGTGCTGTTCCACTCGTTCCTTACACTCTAGCTCAGTAAGAGTGTCGTAGTCGTCAGGTCTACGAGTGGTCAAGGCTTGGTGAAGATGCAGGTAGCGCTGTTTGTACTCTCCACAATCATACATACTGGTGGTGTGTGTACCTAACAGGGTGTTAAACGTCCTCTGAATACTGCTCGTCGCTTTTGAATTTTCAGGGAAAATTTAAGTGCGAAATTTTACTGTACAACCTAGCTCATAAGTTCCAACTAAGCCAATCATGTTGGGCATCAGATGTAGGGGTTTTCTTTTTTGCATTCACAACTGCATTGCTTACGTCGCTAATGTACATGTGGCAGACGCTTCACAAAACTGTCGGAATTAGCAGAATAGAAAATACGACAGCAACCGTACAAGGGCCTGAGAGCAAGGTCGAGTTAGAGTCCTTGAGGGTCTCTTCTCAGACTAGCCTCACCTGGTCCTGCTCCATGTTGATCGTTGGAATCTCCTCAATGATTTAACACTTTAAGGGACTCCTAGGGTCCTCATCACATTTATAGTTTAGTGAATTAGGCAACTCGGTGTTGAAGACACCTAGTGCTGAAGGCTTGAGTAATATTGGCAGTATTCAGAATTGGTTCAACGGAAACACCGCATAAAGCTTAACAGTAGTTTATTTACTAACTTAACCACTAATACAAAGGGTGTTTGATTTACTTTAGATTAGCGTCAGAAAGGCTATGGTTGTATTAGCGAGACTCTTGACGTCGGGCTAATCGACTCGGATCCACTCGTGGTGAAACACCTAACTTAACACAGTTGACAGTCAATCATTAACACGGCAACCTAACTGCTGGTATGCAAAGGGATCACAAGAGTTCCAACCGGATACTCGGTAATGATGATATGCAATAAACACAAATACACTGTCAATGGGAGAGGTAATAACATGCACAATAATATCACACAATAACTAAATGTGTGGTGTATGTGAAGCTCACATTCACAGACGAGTGAAATGCCGTGATACCACACAGATAACACGCATACACTGTCGATTCACCTATAACCTGTGACAGGTATAATAAGGTGAGAACTGTGGTTGATACCTCAGATTAACACAGACACAATAAAACAATGACAAGATTTTGTACTTACAGATAAGGTACCTTTCCTTACTCACTCACTCACTCAGGAACATTTATGCAAGAACTCGTAGGTGGCCAGACAGCTGGTTTCACTCGTAGACACGGAGGGTACTGCAGGAGGGAGTACTGTATGTCTACAGACACACGCACACACTCTTGGCACTGACGGTGAGTAAGGGTGGTGACGTCACGTGGTACAGTGAGGGCGGCGGAAGCTGCAGGTTATATGGTACCATGCACTACACTGTACACTGTGGTACAGGTACACTGTGGATAAAGTCACACACAGATTACAAAGGCGGCGGCACTGCCTTAGTTCACTCTAAGTCACTCACTACGATCTTTGTCACCAGGGGTTACCTGATACCTGTCTGTTTCGCTCTGGAGATTTGTCACTTTAGGCTTCTGAACAATATATTCACATTCGTGATTCTAGGCGAGTGTGGGTATATTTTTTAAACACTGAGTTAACTTGACGGTGAGGAATGGGTGGTGTTCAGTCTACTGGCCGATAGACAGAACAGAACACGTCCTCTGGGTTAGGGCTCCTTCACTTGATTACTCTACAAGGGCTGCCGGGCATGTCGTGGCACACAGCACAAAAGAGTTACAATTTGACCAATAGCATTGCAGCAAATGAGCAGGAACCAATCATATGGATCGTTCGATGATCAGTAGCAGGAGTGACGTCATGAGCACGTCACGACCGCGTCATAGCTGTTATTCTCCATCACGCCGGTTGAGGTTGACTTCAGGGTCACACTGTCGCGTCGCAGGCGTCCCCTCTACTCTTCTCACGGTTCGCACCGGCCAATGTACTCATTGACCCTTTGTGGCAAGTATGCTTAACTCCCCTGTATCTACTTCCTGCCTGGACATACAGCGGCCTCCGTATTATGAAAGTGTTCCTGGTTAAGTGGGCATTCTGGAGATACCCAACATGCCAGGTCACTATTCAGGGTTAAGAGAGATAGGCCTTTGTGCACGAAGTTCGGTGCACTGTGAACTGCAATGAGCCATTCTAGTCAGCTGTGGGAGAATCTTGAGAGACCATTCTCTGACACTGCGAAAGGGAAGAGTCAACAGAAGTTTAGCTCCTTTATTATGCACCCCATACCCATCTTGTGGGCGGTAATGGAAATGGTTACAGAGGCACATAATGGGCTCAGGGACTGAACCCCACAATTCATTCAACTAAGCAAGTTACAATCTTGATGAGCTAGTTACAAAATTCAGTGTAAGTCGTCACATCAACAATGGGTTCGAGATCGACCACAAGTATAGTTTCTAAATTAAGCAGCAGATATATGAGGAGAGTTAGTGTCATAAATGAAATGTTTGTCATGCACACCGCCCCCCATCCAATGGGCAGCGGTGGATAGATTACAATCACTTAGTTCCTACCTATAGTTAGCAAACTGGGGTTATTTGGCTAAAATTTCTGGTAGCAGATAATTTTGAATGAAATATTTACACATCGTTGGAACATTGGGTATAGAATTGTCTCTGAATTCACGTATCTTTTCGCACTACATTACATAGTGACGGAGGGTGTGCAAATAACTTTGATGACACAGTTTACATTTGGTCAGGTCTACATCAGCAGATAATGAGAATTCCCACAGATACTTGTAACCGAGTCTATGTCGAGCAGTAGTATCATCTAGAAGTCTGCTGATAATATTGGATGAACCATAGATGTGTTGCTCCTCTTGCATGATAGTTTGATGATAGATGGAAATACCGGTGTCGATTTCACTTTGCCTCAGATCCACAAGATCTTGTTGAAGTTCTCAGATTGCTCATTGACAATCCAAGGTTACACTCAACGGCTCCTTTAAAGGCAGATTCTTTGGCTAACTTATGCTCTATCATGCATTCGGAGACCAACATGAGATGGAGACCACATGAAATGGACTCTATTACCATCTATATAAATAAAAATGGAAATGTTCGTTTGTACAAAATCGCTAATCTCCGAAAGTTCTTCACCAATTACTTTGAAATTTTCACACAACGTTCCATTCGCATCCGGCTAGGTTTTTATATACATACTATATATATTACCTATACATACTATACTATATATATATTACGGTATATATTACCGTCACGTCTGTGGCGGTAAAAAACAAGCTTTTTCTGAAAAACAGTGTTTTGCATGTGTTTTTCATGTGAAGGAAATCTTCAAAATCTCTTTACCAATTGCTTGGAAATTTTGACACAATGTTGCATTCGAATAGGCGCATCTTTTTATATATCTACTATATATATGCTTCACCTGTGACAGGAAAAAAACATTCTTTTTTTGAAAAACAGCTCCATCTGTTGGACGTAAGAGCAACACACACTGTAATATCCGAAAGTTCTTCACCGATTGCTTTGAAATTTTGACACAATGTTGCATTCGAATAGGCGCGTCTTTTTATATACCTACTATATAGATGCCACACCTGTGACAGGTAAAAACATGCGTTTTTGAATAACAGCGCCATGTGTTGCACATAATAGCAACATGCACGCTATACTAAATATGTCACGAATTCCATTTCAATGTTTCCGATTGCATTGATAAATTTTATTTTCATAGATTTCGATTTATTTTATTTTTAATGAATTATTTTGTGTGACATTGGTTGGAATTGAGCTGTGCATTTTACCATACCATGCACTTTGTAAATATAAGTTTAGATGCCACAACTGTGACAGGTAAAACTATGCTTTTCTTGAAAAACAGCACCATCTGTTGCATGTAAGTGCTATACTAAATAATTTTCATAGATTTTGATTAATTTTCATTTTGATTTAATTATTTTGTGTGAATTGCGTTGGAATTGAGCCGAGTTGTTTACAATAACATTCATTTCGTCAGAATGGTTTATTTATAATTTTTTCATATTTTCATTTATTTTTTTAACTCTTTTTTTTATATTTCAGTGACGGGAACATCAGATCACTTGATGTTCCCAATTTTCTGATGGGAACATCAGACCATTTGGGAAGGCATCGGACAAGGGAGTGGGGAATGGTGGGGATGACGAGGAGACGGAAGTGAGAGATGGCGGGGATGACGAGGGGACTAGGGAGGGGGTAATGGTGGGGAAGGAAGAGAGGATGGGGAAGTTTAGGATGGTGGGGACTAGGGGATGGGGGAATGGAGAATGGTGGGGAGGACAAAGAGGACGGTGGATTAGGGAATTGTTGGGAGGCTGAGGAGACGGGTGAGGAGGGAATGGTGGGGAGGACGGGGGGACAGGGAAGGTTGCTGTGGCTCAGCAACGCACTTGCATTGCTGTGCCACAGCACCGCGTGGCCGGGTACGGCTAGTCCTTAATAATTTTATTGTATTTGTGTCTAGCTTCGGACACGAGCATGTTACAGTTATGTCTTAAAGAGTTAACAGAAATTAAAGATGATAAGGAGTCACAATTAATGTATCAAGTTTTGAGACTTGTACACATTTCAGTGCAAGGAGCCAGGCAAATAGTTCGGTCTAAAGGGTAGAGGCCCAGTTGTTTATACGGATTCTCCACTCAAAGTACAAGCCATCGCCCATTGTCAGGACAACTGCACTTCCAGCTGCACCTGTGGTGCGATGTAGGGAACCATCAGTGTATATAATATGTGAGAGAGAATGCTCTGTGGACTGAGCATCAATATTGCTTAAGGCGTTGAGCTTTTCTTCGAGACGAAGCTTGGGCTGATCTCTAATTTGCTTCTTGGTTGGAAAGGGAGGGATTAAAACTGGAAAGGGTGTAATTTCCCACTGTGCAGGAAAGTGCCGATGTTGGTACAAATTGTGAACCTAATACATTCTGAGTTGAGTTCCAGTTTTAGTTATCCATTTGGAACAATGCTGATCTTCAATAAAGAAAATCTAGAGGGCTTCTGTGCAAGGGTTAGGATGAGTTAGCCTAAGAATTTTTATACAAATTTGACAGTTAATTTCAGTAACACGATCAACAACGCTCGGAATATTAAGTTCATTTCCCATATTAAGTATCTTTGTGGTACGAGGGCACCCAAGGATTATCTTCACGGTTTCGTTCTGCAATTTTTCAAGCTCTCCAAGTTTTTTTTCAGGCGTAAAAATAAGCAGACGTGCAGCATAATCCACTAAAGGTCTGATGTATGCAAGGCTCATCATTTTGACAGTTCTGACAATGGCACCATATCCTGAGTGATAACCTGCAACAGTCTTGAGAGCTCGGAGCCTCTATTTATACTGACGACAGTCTGAATACAACAGAACCATACAGTGGCACCTCAAAGCCAAGGTATTTGAATCTGTTTACATAGTCAAGCTGGGAGCGATCAGACAGTTGCATTTTGCGAACAGCTCCTCCCTGCCTTGGTGGGCTCCGATTTAGTATCTTTGTTTTCTCTGCTGAGATAACTAAACCTAGGTCCTGACATGAGTCTAATACAGAGTTAAGAGTGTTCTGCGTGTTAGCATACCCAGTAGTGTGTATCATTATGTCATCAGCATAGTTAATGATGTGGACATTGGGGTTGCTCGGTACAGAGTTTAACAGCGTGTTTATTAAGATATTAAATAAGGTAGGACTGAGGACACCTCCCTGCGGGGTACGTAGTTCAAAGTCTCTTGTTACACTCCTATGCCCTATGCTTATGTTGGATAAGTAACCCCTGATCCAACAAAGAAGCCGACCACCAATTTTCATTCTTGCAAGCTCACTCAAGATAACATGTCTATTTGCAATATCAAAGGCAGACTTAAGATCTAGGAAGGTGGTGAATATCACTTTTCAATGTTCAGGGTAAGAAAGGTGGTGATGCAATGATGCACACTCCTTCCATGCATGAAGCCATATATCTGGGGGGGGGGGGGGGATAGCGTGGTTCTTATTCTATGGAGGAGACGGTCTAGGATCATTCTCTCGAATGTTTTGCAAATGCAGCTAGTAAGGGAAATTGGGCGGAAAACATTGTCTTGATTTGGCTTGGGAATTGGAATGATTATACTGTTGGTCCTACAGATAGGAAGTTCCCCAGTAACATAGCTCATATTATACAGCTCAAGCAGGTTATTCCCTGGTACTAAAGGATGTAGACGCAATATGTCATATGTGATACCATCTTCACCGGGGATTTGGCTTTACCTTTGTTTAGAGCCGCGAGTAATTTAAACTCAGTAAATGGCACGTTGCATTCATCTTCCTTGTGGAGCATGAAGTCAACGAGCCTTTCTCTATCTCCGTAACCAGCATTTAATCTGAACTGTGTGTTTGGGGGAGCTGGGCCCGCTGCCATAGAACCGCAGACGGCCAGGGCAGACTGAAGTTCAGAGAGAGAGAGAAAGAAGGGATTATAGGGAAGGCGGAGAGGAATGCAGAAATCTAAGGGATGAGATTCAAGAACAAGCTTACGAAGACAGAAGGATTGAGGAAGATGAGAACCAGAGAGAACATTCGAAAAGTGGAAGTCCAGTTCGGCTGCGACCTTCACTGCGTCCACTTCAGGAGTACGATGGCGTAAAGCACCGACAAACACATCTGGAATGAACTTACCTTTAATCTTGTGGATCTTCTTCCAGATCTGCGGCAATGGAGTATCTAACGTAATGGTGGAAACAAGATTACCAACTCTCACGTTTAGCTGTACAGATAATCCTAAAGGCCACCCCACCGCATTTGCTTTTCGAAACAAAATAAATGAATCAGCCGTCTGCTGGCGTCGGTGTTTCTTCCAGGCTACACGCATACAATGGACAGCCCGAGCATAGTCCGCATTCCAGCAGGGAATGCACTTCCGAGTGCCCCGAGAGGGAGAGTGACGAATAGAGCGGAGGGCAGTGTCGAAGACGGTTATGAAAAAGGAGAAGGGCGCGAGGAAGAGGCAAAGTGGAGAGGTTAGGTTAGGTTAGGTTAGATATACACTGTAACTGGCACTCAAACACTTCACCCAGAGCCGTATTCTTCAATATTTCAAAGACACTGAAACGCACGTCCACCTCTGACGACTGCGGCAATTCAAGTGGCGTTACGACCTCATGCTAGCATCACGTAACGTCACCAAAATAACGACATCCTATTTCCACTAACATCGATAAGATGCCAAACCTCTACCTGTATTCTTAAATCACTCACTGACATTTATTATATTTTCTCTGTCCTTCCAATTTCTGGTCAGATATGCAGAATAACTCATCTGATAGGCTCCTTCCTCCAGGCTACCTGGGGTCATTACATAAGAAACAGCCAAAATTAAATTTCGACTATCACATGATGGAAAGGATTAAAGAACTTCAGAGCCACGAGGCACTGCAAGAGTCAACTACAACAACAAAGGAAGATTGACAATGAGAAAACAGTTGACGGAGAAGATACAAAATTTCATAAAGTACTGCCATGAAGATGCTAGTTTCTTAGGGCAGGTAAGACATATACGTTTTGTCAGGAAATATAACGGAGCAGCCTACACTATCGGAAGACATAGACCCATCTGTGAAGAATGAAATGGAGTTAAAGTGTGAAGAAAAGTGAGCAAGGAACTTGCATTTCAGAACAGGAGAAGGAGTAAAAGCTTTTGTCATACTGGTTTTACAAAACACAGAAAGAGTTTTGGGGCATCCATGGGGACATCCTTTGCTCTGTGGAGGGTGCCGCCATGGGGGCAAGGATGGAATGACACGAGGAGAAATATTGGTAACACGAACAAAGACAGAACCTTGCAAGCGAGACAGTCGTACAGAAATGGAAGGTGGTGAAAGGAAACAGGGCCAACAGGAGGGGTAATGGTAATGGAACGACATAAGCGAGAGTGAGAAGGTTGCAGGGACCGCGCAAAGTAGCGAAGACAGTAGCGATCACAGCAATCCTGTAGACAGGATGCTAGTTTCAACATTCAAGCTCTGGGTTAGAGTCGAACGAAAGTCACTAGACCTGAGGTGTAACCCAATATGATGAAAAGCGTCATGATGAAGAAGACTTGAGGGAGAGTCAGACGAGTAAGTAAAACAACCATAATCGAATTTAGACAGCACGAGAGAGGAAGGTAAGGAGAGGAGCGTGTGACTATCAGCTTCCCAGTAGGTATGGGACAAGACCTTAAGTAATTTAAGGCGCTTGGAGCATTTAACTTGGAGGTAAGAGATATGTGGCGACCAAGACAAACGAGTGTCAAAGAATAACCACAGAAGTTATTTGGTGTTAAAGAAGAAGAAGAAGTTGAGGTGTTTGAGAGGAAGTTTCTCAACACCTCAAACCAATTTTATTTGCAGATGACACATCCTTCATTTTTTTCCAGCCCTGAACCTCTTGCTCTAAATGTCACAGTGAATACTGAACTAAATAAAGTCTATCTTTGGCTATCTGCTAACAAACTCACCCTTCACATCGACAAAACTTTCTATATTTTGTTTGGTAATAAATCCTCAGATCAAATTAATCTAAGAATAAGTAAGTAAGTAATTATCAAAAGAAGGCACCAAACCGGGAAGGCTATGTAGCACCATCAAATGCGCAGAATAATCAGAGGGCGCTAAATATCACCAAGGATGCCAATACGAGAACAAAAACACATAAGGCGAACGATATCAAAAGTATTCGAGTCACAAAGAATTCTATTGAGGGACAAGTGACCGCGAGGGGCGGTCGGCAAGCAAGACACACGCTCGACTCGGAAGTCAGGACATTCAAGAAGGACATGCACGACCGTAAGAGGGACAATGCAACTAGGACAATAAGGAGCAGGACGGCGCGCCATCAAGTGACCATGAGTTAAGCAAGTATGGCCAATACGCAACCTCGCCAGAGCTGTTTCCCATCGCCGGTTACGGTGGTAGGACGACGGCCACGAGGAAACACAACATTTAAGAGTACGTAGTTTGTTACCAGTAACAGACGACCAAGAAGCCTGCCAACGGGTAGGACGAAGGAATGGATAACCGGGTAAAAGTCGGAATATGGAATACCTTTCCGAGAGATAGGACAAGAGCGGACAGCTTCCTTGGCAGCAGCATCCGCACGCTCATTTAAAGACACACCAATATGGCTGGGAACCCAACAAAACTCAACCGACTTAAATTTACTGTGAACAAGAAACAGCCAATGCTGGATCTCGACAACTACTGGATGAACCGGATTAAAGGACCCGAGAGCCATGAGGGCACTACGAGAGTCAACAACAACTACAAAGGAAGACTGACAACGAGAAAGCAGGAGACGAAGAGCATAGAGAATAGCATAAAGCTCCGCTGTAAAGATGCTAGTCTCCGGAGGTAAGCGACACATATAAGTGCGATCAGGAAAAACAACAGAGTAGCCAACACCGTCCGCAGACTTAGACCCATCGGTGAAGACAGAAACGGAGCGGGAGTGAGAAGAAAAGTGCTCAAGGAAAAGGCGTTTTAGAGCCGAAAGAGGGGTAAAAGCTTTAGTGATACGGGTCAAGGAAGTATTACACCGCGGAAGAGGGACTTTCGAATGGGGCAAAGGAGGAACAACACGAGGAGAAACATTAGAATTATGAACGGAAAGAGAATCCTGTAGGCGAGGTAACCGGACAGAAAGAGGGAGGTGGTGAAGAGGAACAGGAACCGCAGGAGGGGTAAAAGTTAAAGCACGACAGAGGCGAGAGGAAGGATGTAGTAAGGACCGCACAAGATAGGGAAGACAGTAGCGATCACGGCAGTCTTGGAGAGACAGGAAGCCAGTGTCAACATACAAGCTAATGACGGGAGTCGAACGAAAGGCACCAGAACTGAGGCGCAACCCAGTATGGTGCAAAGCATCAAGATGGCGAAGAGTAGAAGGAGAAGCAGACGAGTAAGCAGGGCAACCATAATCGAGCTTAGACAGGACGAGAGAGGAATGTAAAGCAAGGAGAGTGCGCCTATCTGCCCCCCAAGAAGTATGGGACAAGACCCGAAGGAGGGTAAGGGCCTTAGAGCACTCAACACGGAGGTAAGAGATATGGGGAGACCAAGACAAACGAGTGTCAAGGAATAACCCCAAAAGCTTCGCGGAATCTTTGTACTCAAGGGGATGACCATAAAGTGACAAAGAGGGACGAAGAACGACTCGTTTCCGCGTAAAGGTCATGGCACAAGTCTTAGAAGTAGAGAACTTGAAGCCATGATCGGTGGCCCAAGACGACACGGCATCAATTGCAAGTTGAAGCCGGCGCTGAAGGAGAGGCGAATCATCACCCTGACAGCAAAGGGTAAGATCATCGACACAGAGATCGGAGAAGACACCTGAAGGAAGAGAGGAAAGAAGACCATTGAGGGCAACCAGAAAAAGAGTAGTGCTCAGAATACTACCCTGGGGCACACCTTCGTATTGCTGAAAAGAGGCACAGAGAGCGGTACCAAGGCGCACCCGAAAGGAACGACGAGAGAGAAAGCTTCGGAGAAAGAGAGGGAGATGACCACGAAGACCGAAAGAATGAAGTTGAGATTGAATATGATATCGCCAAGTGGTGTCGTAAGCCTTTTCCAGGTCAAAAAGGACGGCAACAACGGAGGTCTTCGCAGCAAAAGCAGTACGAATATAGACCTCCAAGTTCACCAGGACATCTGTCGTGCTGCGGCACTTGCGGAAACCAAATTGAGAAGGGGAGAGGAGGTGATGGTGTTCCAGGAACCACATCAGACGAACGTTAACCATTCGTTCAAAGAGTTTGCAGACACAACTTGTGAGGGCAATAGGGCGAAAGTCCTTAGGGGAAGTACCCAGAGACCCCTGTTTGCGAACAGAGAGGACAACAGCATCGAGCCAGTCCTCAGGGACTGACGATGACTCCCAGATCCGATTATACAGACTCAATAAATACTGAGACATACACGTAGGGAGATGGCGAAGCATCTCATAATGAATACCATCGGAGCCCGCCGCCGTAGAACCGCAGAGGGCCAGGGCTGAACGAAGTTCAGAGAGAGAGAAGGGATCATTATAGGGAAGCTGAAGACGAGAGCAGAAATCTAAAGGACGAGACTTAAGGACAGGTTTACGAAGTAGGAAAGATTGGTGAAGATGGAGACCAGAGCTAACAGAAGAAAAGTGGGAACCCAGTTCGGAAGCGACCTGCAACGGGTCCGCCACAAGAGCATCATGGAGGTGAAGGACCGATGAAACATCGGGAACGAACTTACCCGCTATCTTGCGGATACGCTTCCATATCTGGGGCAGAGGAGTTTCGGACGTAATTGTTGAGACATAAGATGCCCAACATTCACGTTTAGCCATATGGATGGCCATATGGGCCACCGCACTCGCTTTCCGAAAGAAAATAAAAGAATCGGCCGTCTGCCGATGGCGGTGCCTCTTCCAGGCTGCACGCTTACAGCGGACAGCCCGAGCACAATCCGCATTCCACCAGGGAACGCACTTCCGCGGACCCCGAGAGGAAGAGCGAGGAATAGAGCGGAGGGCAGCGTTGAAGACAGTGTCATGAAAAAGGAGGTGAGTGCGAGGGAGAGGCAGAAGGGAGAGGTCAGCGAGAGCAGCACTGAGGGTAAATAGGTTCCAGTCCGCTTTAGCAAACTGCCACATAGGAAAAGAGAGGGAAGGGCGAAACGAGAAAAAGGAAACAAGGATAGGGAAATGATCACTGCCATGGAGGTCATCAAGAACCTGCCACGTGAAATCTAAGTAAAGAGAAGAAGAGCAGAGACAAAAATCAAGACAGGAAAGGGTGCGAGTCCGAGAGTCCAAATGAGTGGGCACACCAGAATTCAGAAGAGACAAGGAAGAAGAGAGGAGTAACGGCTCAAGAAGGCGACCCCGGGTATTCGTCAGAACGTCACCCGAAAGAGAATGACGACAATTGAAGTCCCCCAGCAGGAACACAGGCTCCGGCAAAGAGTCCAAGAGGTGTTTCAAATCAGGAAGAGAAAGCGGGACACTCGGGGGGAGATAAATAGAACAAACTGTGTACCATTTCCCCACAAAGATACGAGCAGCAGAACAATGGAGAGCGAAAGGAAAAAGTAAAGGAACAAAGGGAACATCAGCGCGAATCAAGAGAGCAGAAGAATTTGGAGCCCCAGCAACGGCTGGGTGGGGGGGGGAGGAAGGAATAGCCACGAAAACGACCCGGACGAGCACCAAGCATCGGCTCCTGGAGACAGACACGAAGGGGCGAAAACCGCGAAATCAGAAGTTGGAGTTCAAGGAAATTGGCGTAATAACCTCGAACGTTCCATTGAAGAATAGATATCGACGAGAAGGGAAAGGAGTATAAAGTAAACAGAGAACAAGGAAGAAACAAAGGCGAAAGAGCAACACAGCACGTTAAAGAATATCAGGGTCAGGATCAGGGTTAGCAAAGTCAGGGATAGGGGGCATGGGTAAACTGAGTACGGATGGAGGGAAGGAAGCGGGAGAACAGACCAGAGGTGGGTGGGCGGGGTCCGGAGGAGGAGGAAGAGGAGGAGACAACAGAGAGGAGCAGTCAAGGACAGCAGCAGGAAGAGGGGGAGTAGAAAGAGGGGAGCGCACCTCAGCAAGAGCAGCAACCGAAAGGGAAGCAGGGGCCAAAGAAACCTCCATAGCAGGAACAGGGGGCGCAAACACTGAAATGGGAGGGGAAGGAGCAACAGAGCCAGAAGTAGGGGCTGAGGAAGAAAACGAAGCCTTCTTACCCGCCGGGAAGGAGGAAGGAGAGGAGCCAGGCTTACGCTTCTGACTTAAAGAGACTGGTGTCCCAGCAACTACGTACTGGGCATCGGATTCCAGTGTCTCAACAGGAGAAGCTGAACGAGAGCACACACGACGGCCGTTAGGAGAGCGATGGACATCCGCCTGCACCGACAGGCGGCGGGGAGAGCCGATAGATGGAAGAAGAGGATGGGAAGGAGGATCGGAGGGAGACGAGGAAGAAGACACAGGAAACATGACAGACCGGGTAGAAAGAAGGAGAACCCCAGACAGAGGACCAGGAGGGGGACCCCTCGGGACAGAACGCAAAGGAACAGAGGAGGGGGCAGTGGGTATATCAGGGTCCAAGGCCCGGAAACGGTTGTGAGTCTGAGGAAGGAGGGAAGGACGAGGAGAGGAAGAGCACAACACGCGAGCATAAGAGACGTTAGCATGAGGCGGGAGCCGGCGAACCTAGCGCCTCGCCTCACGAAAAGATAAACGTTCCCGGAGCTTCAAGTTGAGGACGGCTGCCTCAAGCTTGAAATGGATACAGGCACGGGAGAAGGTAGGATGGGCCTCATCGCAGTTGAGGCAGCAAGCTTGGGGAGAAGTGTACTCCGACTTAGAGTGACCTTCACCCCCACACAAAGGACAGAGAGAGACAGTCCCAGAGCAGCGGAGGGCACCATGCCAATACCTCCAGCATTTGTTACAAAGTCGAGGAGAAGGAATATACTCCTGGACAGAGCACCTAGCACCAGCAAGAATGACAGAGGATGGAAGGGTCCTACCATCAAAGGTGATCTTCACAACACGAAGGGGTTGACGGCGACGACCACGAGGAGGACGAGTAAACGGGTCAACCTGGAGGACAGAATGGCCTTGGGCATCAAGGATATGCCGAATATCATCGTGGCAATCCTGCAGATTCCTAACACCGGTTGCAACATGGGGTGGGAGGAGAACAGTGCCAACACTGGCATTCATCTGAACGCTCTTGGAGACCCGAACAGGGATCTCGCCAAGGCAAGATAAGGCAGCCAAGCGGGAAGCTGCATCCTGAGAAGGAGCAGCAACGACACGTGTACTGAGACGAGTGGGGTTGAAGGTAACAGACGCATCCACGGAATCTACAAGATGCCGATGGAGGGAGAAATCGTCAGGAGGCGGAGAATCAAGAGGGAGGAGATCAAAGTATTTGGCCCATGAAGCGGGACCAAACAAGGCTCGATACGATTCAGTACGGGAAGGAATCGAACGAGTGCGGCCGGGGCGCGAACGGCGTTGAGAACCCCCAGAAAGAGAGGGGTCAAAAGGCGCAGTAGTCACAACGAGAGACTTAGCCGCACCAGGGGACGAAGTGGTCACCACTGGCGGCTGGAGGCTCAATCCAACCACAGAGGAGGGAGGGGAGCTGGGGGAAGAAGTCAGGATGGTCAAAGGAGGTGCAAGGTCGGGGCCCAACGCAGCGGAGGCTACAGAGCCCGTTCTTCCAAGACAGGCCAACTCGGGGGCTTGGTCGCCCACCCTACGAGCCCGAGAGGGTACATCAGAAACATTCAACGACATAGGTACGAAGAGTGATAAATTCATCCACGAATGTGCCCCCATACCCACCATGGAGCCACAATTAGGGGCAGGACACCCAACAGGTAGTTTTCGCCGATCATGCCGGGGCCCCCTTGGGGTACGTCGTGAGTATACGCCCCACAAACGCCACCTTAAGAACCGTCAGTCCGTCGAGATCGGGTTCAACGACGAAAGGGGGATTGACAATAAAAGGTTCCCCTCGCTTGAGACGTTGGGTACATCAGTTCTACAGGTGCAAGAGTATGGCTCCTCAAGCACCCGGGCATCAAAATAGAAGAAGTCCAAAGAAATAATCCAAAACAAGCAAAAGGTCGGCAGGAAACGACAAGCAGATAGGAGAAGAGGGGTAGAAAAACGAAACATAATGAAAAGGAAAAGCGATCCGGCACAATTAGAGAAGACAGCAGCTGGAGTGCAATGCCATAAAAGGACAGAGGACTGTCCTACAGAGCATCACACTCCGGCAGCCGTCTACGAAGCCCCCTCACGACACCAACGGGCTGGATGGGGAGGTGGAATCTAAGAATAAGCAATATCCAAGTTAGCAACAAAGTAGATGGTAAGTTTCTTGGTGTCCTTATCGATAACAAGCTGAATTTTCAGAGACACATTCTAAATATAGCAAAAAGTTTCTAAAACTGTTGGCATTCTTTCTAAGATCAGATATTATGTACCTCGCCCTGCCCTGGTGACGCTCTATTACTCTCTCATCTATCCCCTCTCATAATATCAATTATGGTGTTTGTGCCTGGGGTTCTACTACCTAAAATCATCTACATCCTCCAATTACTTAACACAAAGCTGCTATTTGAACAATATTAAACTCTGGCCCCAAACAGCGCTCGGTACCCTTACTAAAATCTTTGTATATGTTAGATATTAGGTCACTGCACATCTAATCATGTGTACTCTATATATTTAAAACTCTGAACTGTAATGTCAATCCTGACCTTAAATGCTTCCTAGAAGGTTGCAACAGAACCCATTGGCACCACACCAGAAAAAAATCCTATTTAATATCCCAGGAGTGCTCCTTAACCAAACTAGAAATGCTCTACAAATCAAGAGACCTAGAATGTGGAATGACCTTCCCAATCAAAGGCTGTACCTCTCTCAACCAGTTTAAGAGAAAAACTAAGTACTACCTAATAAACTCCATGTAACCTACCTTACCCCCTAAATGTTAACTGATGTCTTGCTATTTTCAAACGATACTAATTGTTGACCAAGTTGAATAATTGCTGATGTCCCATGTTCCCCTCCCCCCCCCTTTTTCAACACAATTTATACTTTAATCTCTATTCGTATTAAGCTTTAGTCCAAGAATTTTTTCCCCACCCTTTGCCTGTAACGCTGTGCATATTAATGGCTTTAGCTATTCTATGTACTAGCTCTAGCTATAAATCCAACATTATGTTTGTAACTCATCTTCTATGTATGTACTTTTACCTGAATAAACATTTTGATTTTATTTGATTTTTTGAAGTATAGCAGAATCCTTATGCAATAGAAGAGTACCATAAAGAGACTAAAAGGGTCGAAGAACGACCCGCTTCCGAGTAGAGGTCACAGCACAAGTCTTAGGTGTAGAGAACTTGAAGTCTTGATTGGTGTCCCAGGACGACACGGCATCTAACGCAAGTTGAAGCCGCCGTTGGAGGAAAGGCGAGTCATTAGCCCCTCCTGCAGGAGGTCCATTAACTCCTACAAGACTCCTATGGGTGTGTGTACCTTAGCATGTACAACACCCATAGAGAGATGGTCAAGGGAATCTTACACGACGTGTCTTGTCACTACAAAATGGCATTTTGTTACCAGTAACATAAAACTAACGATCCTGCCAACGGGCACCGATTAAGGAATGAGTAACAGGGGTAGAAGATGAATTAAGGAACAACTTTGTGTGGTATTACTAATTGCAATAAAAGGCCGCAGGGGAGTGCTCGCCTGGCTCTGGGCGGAGGTAGACGTGTCGCTTGTAAGCTGGTTGGCTGCCGGTGGACGTTTATGTTCATAAGGAGGGCTTTGGGGGCCGTGCCGGCTGGAGGGATGGTGACCCTCCTCCCCCCTGTGAAGCAGAGGGATACCATTAGCCTGGAATTTACTGGCCCATAGTCTTGCCTGGAAGTTGAAGTGGTCATGATATGTTGGGGGTTGATGTGGCGTCTGTGTGCGGCGTTCAAATTGTGACCGGGCATCGAGCTGTTGTTAAATCCAGCTCCACGGCTGTGTATCGTGACTTTGTGGACCGCTATGACAGGAGGACCTCTCACTCTGCCTGAGGGTGGTGGTTCGGTGGAAGTGTCGTTCAGATGCAGTGAGACTACCTATGTGGCTGTGCATGGTGCTCCCTTTGAGTTCCCCGACCCACTTCTCCGACTTTACTTTACCCGGTATGGGCGGGTCTTGAGTGGCCGGGTGAATGCTATTTCTTCCTGTCGGTGGAAAGGTATCCCGAATGGGACCCACACCGTGGCGTTGCGACTGAAGGACCGCCATCTCTTCGTCTCTCCTGCTTCTGGGCTTCACGGTATGAGTAATCTATGCGGGTCAAAACCGGACCTGTTTTACGGTGCGGACTATCAGGCCACCAGGCTTCGGGTTGTGATGCGAGCCGGGTTTGCCCGGTGAACCTTTTCAGGGAGGATTTTCCCCCATTGGCAGCCCCGGATGTGTTTCCAAGAGCTCCTGTGATGAGTGATGATTTCCAGTCGTCTGTTGCCCCGTTACTGATCCTAGATGTGGTTGAAGGTATGGGTGTCGGAGTGGTAGTTAATGCGACCCCAACTCCCCCATTTCGGCCACCCCTGTCTGCCCCATCTCCAGTCAGGTCTCCAGTCGTGTCTCCTGTTGTGTGTGGTCTAGTGTCCCCAGTCAAAGAAGCTGCACCCCAGAATGTGTTGTCTCAGGAAGCTGTGTCTTCGACCCGTGTCGATGTGTATGCAGTGATATCTTTCGCAGTGTGTGGTCTTGTTTCCCGGGTTGTTGAGGCTGGAATGTCACATGATCGTGTGTTGCGTGGAGTTGCGCGGCCGCCCTGCGCTTCTGATGCGGTGCCTCCTGGCGGGGATGATAGTTTCGATGACCTATGTCCTGTGTCCAAGAGGTTGCAGCAAGCTTAGAGTCTGTTTCCGCCTCATGGCAAGGCTTGGCCTGACGTCAGGGAATTTGGGGACTCCGGGAGTTCGTCATTAGTGGATGGTGATGTGGGCGACGATTTTGGGGTGCCTGCGGCTCCTATGGACCGTGTTGTGGCTCTGATAGTTCTGTGGTGGGATTGTCGTCTGGTCTTGTGTCTTTTCCTGCTGCCTTTGCATCCCCAGTTGCTGGTTCCCTGGGTTGGGAGGTTGTGGCACTGCCCGAGGTTGCAGGAGAGTGGTGGGTGGGGGGGGGGGGGAGACTTGGTGATGGTTCTTAAAAAAAAAAAAAAAATCTCTTCCGGCGGCCCCTATGCCTCTGTCATCCATGTTTTTGCCCGCCGTGCATCTGCACTCGGTGATGCCGACCGCTGCGCGGCAGCCTTCTGATCAGCCGCTTTGTGTCACTCCGCTTTTTGCGGTGTTAGCCCCTGCCCCATCGCACTCTGTGACTTTGCCCCTGCGGCTCTGCCCGTTATGCTGTTTGCCTCTGTATGGCCGACTCCTGTGCTCCAGCACCTTGTGGTTCCACCGCCTGCGCCGCCGGGATCTGTACTGCCGCCCCCTGTACAGCATCTTCCCGTCAATTCCGCCCCCATGGTAGTGGGTGGGGGACAGCTTCTTTATGAATGACATTCAAGCAGCAGATAATATAACGGATATTACCACAAACTCGGAAGACTTTGAAAGAGAAATTGACAATATGCCTATGCACTCAGCTCCTGGGCCTGACTCATGGAATTCAATATTCATAAAGAAATGTAAAGTACCAGTAGCGAGAGCACTCAACGTAATATGGAGAAAGAGCCTGGATACAGGGGAGATACTAGCAGCACTTAAATTTGCAGATATAGCTCCTTTGCACAAGGGGGGGGGGGGGAGTAAAGCCTTGGCAAAAAATTATAAGCCAGTTGCACTAACATCACACATAATAAAAGTGTTTGAAAGAGTGATTAGGAATCAAATTTCTAGTTTTATGGAAAACAATGAATTGCATAAGCCAGGACAACATGGATTTAAAGCGGGAAGATCCTGTCTGTCACAGTTACTCAACCACTATGACAAAAGCACAGAAGCCCTAGAAGAAAAGCAAATGGCAGATGTTGTAGACACAGACTTTGCAAAGGCGTTCGACAAATGTGACCATGGGGTGATAGCTCACAAAATGAGGTCAATGCGAATAACTGGAAAAGTAGGACGCTGGATACTCAATTTCCTGTCGAACAGAACACAGTAACAGTCAGATAAAATAGAGTCCAAGCGATGTTAAAAGCTCTGTACCTCAAGGTACAGTCCTTGCACCGCTACTGTTCCTTATTCTCGTATCTGATATAGACATAAATGCACGTCACAGCTTCGTGTCGTCCTTTGCAGATGACACAAAAATCAGCATGAAAATTACATATGCTGAAGACATTGAAAAACTACAAGCTGATGTCAACAAAGTTTTCGATTGGGCAGCAGAAAATAACATGATGTTTAACAGTGATAAATTTCAGGTACTCAGGTACGGCAAAAATGAGGATCTGAAACATAATACAGGGTACAAAATACATTCGAATCTTCCCATAGTAGAAAAACAGCATCTCAAGGATTTGGGAATAATGATGTCCGACGATTTAACGTTTAGGGAGCATAACCAAGCAAATATCGCGTCAGCCAGAAAAATGATCGTATGGATTACGAGAACTTTCAAATCCAGGGATCCCATCACAATGGTTGTACTCTTCAAGTCACTTGTGTTGTCCCGTCTCAAGTACTGCTCAGTACTCACTTCCCCCTTCAGAGCAGGAGAGATTGCTGAAATAGAGATAATACAGAGAACATATATGGCACGCATAGACGAGATAAAACACCGAAATTATTGGGATCGTCTCAAAGCTCTCCAAATGTACTCTCTAGAAAGGAGACGAGAGAGATACCAAATAATATACACATGGAAAATACTGGAGGGCCAGGTCCCAAATCTACACAGTAAAATAACGTACTGGAGTGAACGATATGGAAGAAAATGTAAGATGGAACCAGTGAAGAGCAGAGGTGCCATAGGCACAATCAGAGAACACTATATAAACATCAGAGTTCCGCGGTTGTTCAACGTCCTCCCAGCGACAATAAGAAATATTGCCAGAACAACCGTGAACATCTTCCAGAGAAAACTAAACAGTTTTCTAAGAGAAGTTGCGGATCAGCCGGGCTGTGGTGGGTATGTGGCCCTGCGGGCTGCTCCAAGCAACAGCCTGGTGGACCACACTCAAAAGTCGAGCCTGGCCTCGGTCAGGGCTTGGGGAGTAGAGGAACTCCCAGAACCCCATTAACCAGGTATCAACCAAGTAAGTGGTCGCCGAGATGGATGTTCCTGACTTTATGCATCGCCAGAAGTGGTCGCCTGGTCACGTTCACTCATCTGTGGAGGTGTTGGCTCGGTGGGATGCCTATAGGAAGAAGTATTTTCGTTGTCTATATCCAGATAAATATTAATATTGATTAACTGTGCGTGTGTGTGTGTGTGTGGTTCTTGATTTGTATTGCCGAGTTTCCGAATATGCATGATGTGTATTTTTGTTTGCCCTTTCTTATAGTCTGCCGGTTCCTTGTGGCCCGGTATTCATTGTTATTGTTTTCATTTTGTGAACTGTACAGCTTTTGTTTGTGTGTGATGTTATAATGTTCGTTAAAAATCTTTACCCCTTCATGTTATGAAGAGCTTCATAATTTTGTAGAGTTTCAATATTTAAAACAAGTAAGTAAGTAATTATCAAAAGAAGGCACCAAACCGGGAAGGCTATGTAGCACCATCAAATACGCAAAATAATCAGAGGGCGCTAAATATCACCAAGGATGCCAATACGAGAACAAAAACGCATAAGGCGAACGATATCAAAAGTATCCGAGTCACCAAGAATTCTATCGAGGGACAGGTGACCGCGAGGGGCGGTCGGAAAGCAAGACACACGCTCGTCCTGGAAGTCAGGACATTCAAGAAGGACATGCACGACCGTAAGAGGGACAATGCAACTAGGACAATAAGGAGCAGGGCGGCGCTCCATCAAGTGACCATGGGTTAAGCGAGTATGGCCAATACGCAACCTCGCTAGAGCTGTTTCCCACCGCCGGTTACGGTGGAAGGAGGACGGCCACGAGGAAACACAACATTTAAGAGTACGTAGCTTGTTACCAGTAACAGACAACCAAGAAGCCTGCCAACGGGTAAGGACTGAGGAATGGATAACCGGGTAAAAGTCGGAATACGGAATGCCTTTACGAGAGATGGGACAAGAGCGGACAGCTTCCTTAGCGGCAGCATCCGCACGCTCATTTAAAGACACGCCAATATGGCTGGGAACCCAACAAAACTCAACCGACTTAAATTTACTGTGAACGAGAAACAGCCAATGCTGGATCTCGACAACTACCGGATGAACTGGATTAAAGCACCCGAGAGCCATGAGGGCACTACGAGAGTCAACAACAACCACAAAGGAAGACTGACAACGAGAAAGCAGGAGACGAAGAGCATAGAGAATAGCATAAAGTTCCGCTGTAAAGATGCTAGTCTCCGGAGGCAAGCGACACATATAAGTGCGATCAGGAAAAACAACAGAGTAGCCAACACCGTCCGCTGACTTAGACCCATCGGTGAAGACAGAAACGGAGCGGGAGTGAGAAGAAAAGTGCTCGAGGAAAAGGCGTTTTAGAACTGTAGGAGGGGTAAAAGCTTTAGTGATACGAGTCAAGGGTGTACAAAACCGCGGAAGAGGGACCCTCCACGGGGGCAAAGAAGGAACAACACGAGGAGAAACATCAGAAATACGAACGGAAAGAGAATCCTGCAGGCGAGATAACCGGACAGAAAGAGGGAGGTGGTGAAGAGGAACAGGAACCGCAGGAGGGGTAAAAGTTAAAGCACGACAGAGACGAGAGGAAGGATGTTGCAAGGACCGCGCAAGATAGCGAAGACAGTAGCGATCACGGCGGTCCTGGAGAGACAGGAAGCCAGTGTCAACATACAAGCTAAGGACGGGAGTCGAACGAAAGGCACCAGAACTGAGGCGCAACCCAGTATGGTGCAAAGCATCAAGACGGCGAAGAGTAGAAGGAGAAGCAGACGAGTAAGCAGGGCAACCATAATCGAGCTTAGACAGGACGAGAGAGGAATGTAAAGCAAGGAGAGTGCGCCTATCTGCCCCCCAAGAAGTATGGGACAATACCCGAAGGAGGGTAAGGGACTTAGAGCACTCAACACGGAGGTAAGAGATATGGGGAGACCAAGACAAACGAGTGTCAAGGAATAACCCCAAAAGCTTCGCGGAATCTTTGTATTCAAGGGGATGACCATAAAGTGACAAAGAGGGACGAAGAACGAACCCGTTTCCGCGTAAAAGTCATGGCACAAGTCTTAGAAGTAGAGAACTTGAAGCCATGATCGGTGGCCCAAAATATTGAGAAAATTCGTGTTAGAATTATTAATCTTACTTTTTCGGTCATTTTAGCAACATATGTTTACAAGAAAGACTGCTACCAAAATATAGTAATATATTGTTGCATATAGTCCAGGGGACCATTCAGGCTTGTTCGCATAGTAATATATATATATATATATATATATATATTGTTACGAACCCGGATCCAGCGTCCGAGCCTGGAGCAGTGACAAACACGCCATCTGTGGGTCAGCTCCCGAAACCCCCGCCAAACGAACGACGACACCTAGTGAGGACAGCGTGTACTGGCCTCGAGGACCAGTTTCCAGTCTGGTTCAGCGCTCAACACCGCCGCTCCTGACCTCTGGTGAGGTGGTGCTCCGACGACAGCGCCATCTATGGACTGGATACGTCAGGTGTTAGTATCTGAGCCTGTGAGTGTGGTGTTTTAGTGTCCCTGTTATTGATGACGTGTCTGCTTACAGAGCCGACCTGGGACCACTGTGTTGAAGGTGGAGTCAGTCTACCCGAGGCAGCCAGTCTCCATACTGTGAAGTTTGCTGCAGCTGTTGTGACGTCGTCCCCCCGGAAGAACACTGTGGTGTGTTAAGCCTGCCAGTGGAGTGGCAGTGAAAGGATTTACCCGGGACCGACGGTTGGAGACGATAATCCACTGGGGTATTGAGGACAGGAGGGTGATTGGTGATATCACACGAGACTCCTGTCTAGGGCGTACCCCTTTTATCGTTCGTGGAGTGGCCGTACCAGCCTTGGTGGCTCAGTACCTGCCGGCAGACCTGCTGGACGTGTGGTTGACGGCCTCCACGACGGTGCCCCCAGTGGACCTGTGTTGTGGCTGACCTGTGGCCAGGGTAGGCTCGGCGTTCTCAGAGGACACGTCTTGAGGCCACGAAGAAAGCACCGCGGACTCAGCACCTAGCTTCGAGGATCCATAGTCTCCAGCAGAAGACTACAGTGTTAATCCCCTTGTCAAGTGTTAATATCCCTCCCCCTTGTGTACTCTTTTATTTTATATATTTAAATGGTGATGGTGTTAATTATAATATTAAGTTCTTAACTTTCTTTCCCTACTCCCTTTTAAGTTACTTGCGTCACGGATCGCATCCCTTGAAAGCCTCTACTGGCTTGGGGTCGGATATATATATCTTCCTCTAACTACATCAGAGTAAGAACCCCGTTGCGTCCCGAGAGGGCCGTAACATAATTGGCATCCCCAGCGGGATCCGTCCCCTTGTTAAGTATGTTTGACAGGGGTGGTGAAGTGGCGTAATCCCTGTAAATAATTCCCCCTGTGTGTGACGATTGTGACGTTATACGTCCTGTGCGGTGCTCGGAGTGACTAAGTGCGATATTGTGCAGTGCGGTGCTCGCTGTGATTAAGCGATTAAGTGCAATATTGACTAGTGCGGTGCTCAGTGATTTAGTGCAATATTGTAGAGCGAAGTGTTCGCTTGGACTCAGTGCAATATTGGGTAGTGTGGTGCCCGAAGTGATTACGTGCAATATTGGCAAGTGCAGTGTTTGGTGCGATAAAGTGCAATATTGGCGTAGAACAGTGCTCGGTGTGTTAAGTGCTAACGTGTAAGCAGTGTGTTAAGCGCAAAGTGTTCCATCTGTGACAATGGCAGACAAAGCTACCATCGATGATCTGGACGAGGTTCAGGCTTTTCTGAACAGAGAGGATTGTCTTGCCAGATTGAAATATTTGAGCAAACCAGAGCTTGTACTAGTGAGCGCCTACCTGGAGATCAAGATCCGTGCCAGTGATTCCCGTGTGGAGATCTTGTCCAAGGTACACCGGCACCTGAAGGCAGAAGAGAAACAGGAAGGCGAGACTCCTAGTACAAAGGAAAGTGCAGACATAGCTTCCACGGAAAAGGAAGATAAGGGCAGCGACGTTGACAGTGATGCAGGCGAGCTTAATATCAGCTTCCTAACAGTCAAGATGCGTGCTCTAGAGATCAATCGGGAAATAGAATGGAAGAAATTAGAAATGGAACGAGAGAGACAAGATAAAGAATTAGAGATGAGACGTTTAGAATTAGAACGAGAAAGAGAAAGAGAAGAACGAGAAAGGGAAAGAGAAGAACGAGAAAGAGAAGAGAGACGAGAGAGAGAAGAACGAGAACGAGAGAGAGAAGAACGAGAAAGAGAAGAGAAACGAGAGAGAGAAGAACGAGAACGAGAGAGAGAAGAACGAGAAAGAGAAGAGAAACGAGAGAGAGAAGAACGAGAAAGAGAAGAGAGACGAGAGAGAGAAGAACGAGAACGAGAGAGAGAAGAACGAGAGCGAGAAAGGGAGGAAAGAGAGAGACAACATGAACTAGAAGTATTGCGATTAGGCGGTGGTCGGAGGCAAACAACGGACACCAGTAGCTTCGATCCGGTACGCAACATCAAAATGGTCCCCAAATTCCATGAGAAGGAGGTGTCAAAATTCTTTGCAGCCTTCGAGAAAGTCGCTGCCTCTTTGGAGTGGCCAAGGGAGAATTGGGCCATCATGATACAGTCAGTCTTGACTGGGAAGGCCCAAATTGCCTACTCTACGTTATCCCTTGACGACTCCAGCGATTATGACAAGGTGAAGAAAGTTGTGCTCATGGCGTACCAATTGGTACCTGAGGCTTATAGGCAAAAGTTCAGAAACCTGAAGAAGACCTCAGAGCACACTTTTACCGAATTCGCCACGATCAAGGAGCGACTTTTCCAGGAATGGTGTACCTCTCGGAAGGTGGAGACCAAGGAAGACCTCGAGCAGCTGATTCTGCTGGAGGACTTCAAGGATTGTTTGACTGGAGACTTGAAGACGTACCTAGAGGAACAGCAGGTAGAGACCTTGAGTGCAGCAGCCACAATGGCTGAGGAGTATATCCTGACTCATAGGCCGTCTGCTAAGTACGTCCCGAGGAATTACCAGCGCCGGTTTGACAGACCTCACGACGAAGAAGAAGAAAGACCCGTCCCACGAAGCGCTAAGAAGACGCCCCCAAGTAGCCCCCGAAGAACAAGTCCTAGTAGTCCGAAACACCGTAGTCCGAGGCGGAACATGGTGTGCTGGACTTGTGGGCAGAAGGGGCACATAGCTGCTAGGTGCCGAGGCAGAAGAGGTGGCAGCGCACGAAGGGAGGTGATGTTGATGAGCTGTGTTACATCACCAGTAGGAAACCAGTCTACGACGACGCAGGAAGGACCAAGTTTGTTGGCCTCTCACACTTCAACCGGGTATGTAACGAGTGATCATACTGGTAGATCAATTGTAGTGCTCAGAGATAGTGGAGCAGCCCAGTCCCTGATCGTGAAGAGCTCGTTACCCGAGGGAGTAAGTGTGGATGGGAGACCAGAGGTTATCCTGGTTGGGTTTCCGAGAACGCAGTATATCGCCCCCTTAGTGCCAGTACATCTCGACTCGCCTTACTTCAGCGGCACCTGTGAGTTGGCAGTAGTCGATACCCTCCCTGTGGCTGGGATTGACGTGGTACTAGCCAACGACCTGGTGATCGACCGATTGGAGCACCAATCATCCCAAGAAAGCGGACGAGTCTGCCAGAACATCAAAGTCTGAGGTGTCTACAGGCAATGGTAATGTCCAGGTAAAGACAGACCCGGATGTAACTATGTCTAATTTGTCCTCTCACCCGCAGATCGACAGTTATCTAGCAGTGTCTCCTGATTCTTCTCTCGACAAGGAACATGAGGTTACGATGGCAGAAGTACCTGAGCTAGAAGAGAGGCCTTGTGTGCAGACACCCACGGATACCAACGAGTCTGGAGCGAAGGCTGAGGTGTGCTTGCGGTATGGCAAGTTACAGCATGTAGTGGACCAGCCAGAGATTCCCCAGACGTCAGAGGTATGTGAGGTGTGTTCAAAAGGTCTAGTGCCCTCTTTGGTCCAAACCAGGCTAGTGGATATAGCCGGTTATGGACATGACAGGCTCAGGAAGCTTATTCCTCAGGTAACCAAATGTTTCTTAGCGGTATTTTTGATTCTCGTATGTGTTCTCAGTGAGGATCAGTGGACGGCCCGAAGAATGATGGCTCCCATGAACATCGTGAAGAGGTCCCAGGGATTGGCGATTTGTACTGCAGGTGTTGCAGTTGAAGGAGGGACCTGGAAGGTGATAATTGATACAGGAGGTACGACATGTGATAATATGAGTGACTGTTTCCGACAGGTTGACACCCCCCGCGTGACAGCTGAGCCTCAATGCAGCGTTATACGGAACGTTGGTCGACCTGACGGTGGCAGAGCGAATGCCATCTGCGACGTGCAAACAGCCCCGTTGAGACTAGGAGTGGACCTAGTAGGGTATGCCGTAAGTATTGACTTACCCACTGTCGCGATCACTCTGAATTATCTGACCCCTGTATTCCAGGTCCCTGTCTCCCTGAAGGACCACCGGACCGGTACTAGAAATACCGTCTGGGATCAGCCATCATCGGTGCCACGACGCAGGGAAGTGTCGAGACGCCCCAGATCGTGTCTACACCGATCCTTCCTTGAGACATGTGAGATGACGCCCCTGCTTGACATCGCAGTGGAGACGTGGAAGGTTACGCCAGGCAGGACATCGCCTTCAATCTTCAAGTTCCCGTTGTGCCGGAATTGCCCAGTAGGACAATTCTGTAGACGAGACAGCCTCGCAATTCCAGATCATAAAGCATGCGTGTCCATTTGGAGTTGTGTCGTCGTACTAATTTGGTTTGTGTTTCTTTTTATAGAACCCCAAACCAAATTCTTTTTGGTGGGGAGGTGTTACGAACCCGGATCCAGCGTCCGAGCCTGGAGCAGTGACAAACACGCCATCTGTGGGTCAGCTCCCGAAACCCCCGCCAAACGAACGACGACACCTAGTGAGGACAGCGTGTACTGGCCTCGAGGACCAGTTTCCAGTCTGGTTCAGCGCTCAACACCGCCGCTCCTGACCTCTGGTGAGGTGGTGCTCCGACGACAGCGCCATCTATGGACTGGATACGTCAGGTGTTAGTATCTGAGCCTGTGAGTGTGGTGTTTTAGTGTCCCTGTTATTGATGACGTGTCTGCTTACAGAGCCGACCTGGGACCACTGTGTTGAAGGTGGAGTCAGTCTACCCGAGGCAGCCAGTCTCCATACTGTGAAGTTTGCTGCAGCTGTTGTGACGTCGTCCCCCCGGAAGAACACTGTGGTGTGGTGTGTTAAGCCTGCCAGTGGAGTGGCAATGAAAGGATTTACCCGGGACCGACGGTTGGAGACGATAATCCACTGGGGTATTGAGGACAGGAGGGTGATTGGTGATATCACACGAGACTCCTGTCTAGGGCGTACCCCTTTTATCGTTCGTGGAGTGGCCGTACCAGCCTTGGTGGCTCAGTACCTGCCGGCAGACCTGCTGGACGTGTGGTTGACGGCCTCCACGACGGTGCCCCCAGTGGACCTGTGTTGTGGCTGACCTGTGGCCAGGGTAGGCTCGGCGTTCTCAGAGGACACGTCTTGAGGCCACGAAGAAAGCACCGCGGACTCAGCACCTAGCTTCGAGGATCCATAGTCTCCAGCAGAAGACTACAGTGTTAATCCCCTTGTCAAGTGTTAATATCCCTCCCCCTTGTGTACTCTTTTATTTTATATATTTAAATGGTGATGGTGTTAATTATAATATTAAGTTCTTAACTTTCTTTCCCTACTCCCTTTTAAGTTACTTGCGTCACGGATCGCATCCCTTGAAAGCCTCTACTGGCTTGGGGTCGGATATATATATCTTCCTCTAACTACATCAGAGTAAGAACCCCGTTGCGTCCCGAGAGGGCCGTAACATATATATATATATATATATATATACATATATATATATATATATATATATATATATATATATATATATATATATATATATATATATATATGTCGTACCTAGTAGCCAGAACGCACTTCTCAGCCTACTATGCAAGGCACGATTTGCCTAATAAGCCAAGTTTTCCTGAATTAATATATTTTCTCTAATTTTTTTCTTATGAAATGATAAAGCTAACCATTTCATTATGTATGAGGTTAATTTTTTTTATTGGAGTTAAAATTAACGTAGATATATGACCGAACCTAACCAACCCTACCTAACCTAACCTAACCTATCTTTATAGGTTAGGTTAGGTTAGGTAGCCGAAAAAGTTAGGTTAGGTTAGGTTAGGTTAGGTAGGTTAGGTAGTCGAAAAACAATTAATTCATGAAAACTTGGCTTATTAGGCAAATCGGGCCTTGTATAGTAGGCCGAGAAGTGCGTTCTGGCTACTAGGTACGACATATATATATATATATATATATATATATATATATATATATATATATATATATATATATATATATATATATATATATATATATATATATATATATATATATATATATATATATATATATATATATTTTGTTATGATCTCAGCCTACAGGAGAAACGAGTCTCCCCTTTGAGAATTATTCAGCAAGCCTGACCTAACCAGAAGGTCTAGGAAATATAGGGGCGATAACACAGATGTAAAATAGTTGCTTGGATTCAATGAACAATTTGAGATTATGGGCAGTAAATAAGAAAACAGGTAAATGACTGGCTAGGAGATGTGGACATTTTGCTGGAGGCGTGAGGCTCGCTTCTGGAGGGCTTTGACCTCACTTGAGGCCAGACATCGCAGGGGAAAGCCGCGCTCCGTTGAGCTCCCGTCAGAAAGGAACCCCAAGTGCTAAATCTCGAAGAGAAGAGAAGTGTGCAGACGTACCAGCTGTGGAATCGAGCTGGGGATGTGTGGTCTCAAGTCCTGGGCGACGAGGAGTGTTTATTAAACCGCCCAGAGACATTTTCGTTGGCTGTGTGGAGCGCCCTGACCAGACGCCGTCAGAGGGATAGCGCCCTCGACTAGACAATCTGTGGTAAGCACGATATACACCAGTTCATAGTGATTGCTTGTAGTTGGTCGTGTGCCCAGCGACAGTAGCAATGTTCATTGATAAGTTAGACATGTTTTAATAAGGCAGACGGCCTGAAATAAGAGAGTGGAGACGGAGGAACACGGAGCGACATCCGTCTCCTCTGAGCGCTGGCAGGTAACTGAGGAGGCCCAGCTCCTGACGGTGGAGGACCCTCCCAGTGTGAGGCCCGCCAGGTGTGGTGGAGCATGGACCCGCCCAACGGGGGAGTCCACTCTCACAGTATGTAGAGGACAGATAGAGGTTGGAGGCAAACATATTGTGTGATTATTTTTGTTTATGTGTTGAAGGGGAAACATTTTTATTGGAGTGTCGATGAGTGCAGGTTTGCCTTTTGGGAAGAAGTTGCTGAGAACTTCGAAGCCAGCACAGAGGGAGTAGTTGATGAGACTTCAAGGTAGTGGAGCAGAGGACCTCGAGCTGTGAGGAGAAGCAGTGGAGAGGAGTGTCACGTGCTTCTGTAGGGGTGGTGAAGCACCAGAAGTTGCTCGAGGGAACTTCATGGTGTAGCAGCCCAGAGAGCTGTGGAGGACCCTAGCAGAAGGGTGAAGCACCGTAGTTGCTCAAGGAAACTTCATGGTAGCGGCCTGGAGGAGCTGCAGAGGATCCTGGTAGTTAAGCCCGGAAGAACCTGAAGAGATCAGGGTAGTGAACTTCCAGAGGTGGAAGGGAAGTTCTGGTGGATTACTTGTAGGGAGTTGATAGTGTTTGGTCGTCATTAGCGTGCAAGACGCAGCGAGAGGCGAGTGATTGTTGGCATTCTTATGTCAAGGAGTGTTTTATACTGAAGTTTAGAGTTACAATCATAGGCTGGATTACCTACAGATGTATGTGTTCTAGGACTAATAGGGTGATCGATTGATCATTGTTGTGTATCAAGGAACATTTATACTGATATATGTTATTGCATTCACATGCTGATTTTCTTTGTACACATTTATAGATACATATATATGTTCTCTTGCTGATGGTGCAACAGTGTATGTAGACTTGATCAACTTGGGGAGGTTGATAGTATCAGGTGGTGAACCAGGAGATAGGATACCACTTGATAAGCTGATGATAGAGTTCTGATGGTGTTGGAATGCAACCTGATTGTAATAGTATAGAGTATAGGATTCATTATTATTATATGTGTGTATGTGCTTTGTCCAGTAAATGTATTCCAATTTGCTGGTGTCTGCCCTTGTCCTAGTGAGGCTTCTCAGGAAATAGTAAAGGAAGAGAGGGAGAAAAAAACAAGAACCACCGCTGTGGACAGGGTAGGATGGAAGATTAGTAAGTTAAAGGGGATTGAGGAGATCATATCACATAAGGAGAGAGTGGGGAGTCACAGTGGCTCGAGTGGGTGTGTGCACGTGACAACGAGGCTACGTTTTGGAGCCGCATCCCCTAAATGTGTGACGTTGAGCCCCTCTCCATGAGCCAGAAGCGCCTAGTGTGATCTTCTAGCGAGGGATAAGCACTATACCGCGTTGTGGGTTGGGTTGTCTGCAAAGGAGGAACGACGACAACACCACCAACCAACACAAACTATAATAACATATAATAAATAAAAATATATATATAAATATATATATATATATTATTTATATATATATATATATATATATATATATATATATATATATATAATTTATATATATATTAATTTATATATATATATATATATATATATATATATATATATATATATATATATATATATATATATATATATATATATATATATATATATATATATATATATAAATGCAGGCACACAAGATTCCCTGCTAGAAGACCTACAGCTGGTGAAGACACGGGGGGAGTCCATGGGTCTCGTTCTTAACCCCTCCAAGTGCGAAATTATTGCATCCAGTGAAGTAATCATTAGAGCAGTGAAATCAGTTCTACCAGAAGCCTCAGTCGTTAAACCTACCGACAGCACACTACTCGGAGCACCTCTGGGCCACAATGCCATTGCTGCAGTCCTTGACGAAAAGTTTAGAGACCTAAAGAGGATGGAAGAGAGAATTGGGGACTTGGACTCCCACGATGCCCTCTACCTTCTCACAAAGTGCCTTACCTTGCCCAGGCTAACATACTTCTTAAGGTGTGCACCAACTTTTGGCAACCCACTTCTAAATCAATATGATGAGCTCCTCAGGTCAATATTCAGGAAGGCGCTCTACCTAGATTTAGATGACAGTCAGTGGGACCAAGCAACACTACCAGTGAGATTTGGAGGGATAGGCATACGAAAGGCAACTGAAGTAGCACTTCCAGCATTCTTATCCTCATGTACAGCAGCCAACGAATTGGTAGGGCAGATCCTACCAGAGCGTATGAGAGAGACAGCGGGAACTCATGATCAAACGTTCATCGAAACAGCCAGACAATGGGACACCATTGCACACCCTCAACCCCGACCACAAGTCCCAAAAGACCACAAGCAGGCCCACTGGGATAGCCCCATAATGGAAAAGACTGTCACAGCAATGATTGACAACGCTGATGCTGAAAACAAAGCCCGCCTCCTAGCGGTAACAGCACCCCACGCCGGGGATTTTTTATTTGCTGTGCCCAATGCAGCCCTGGGAACTCGCCTCAGTCATGACGCTCTCCGCATTGGAGTTGCCCTTCGCCTTGCCGCCCCCATCCTCACCGAACATAGGTGCATCTGCGGAACTGCGATGGCAGACCAATATGGTCGTCATGGTCTGGTATGTTGTAAATCACAGGGTAAAATTGCAAGACATGAAGAAGTCAACGACATCATCAAGAGGAGCCTCGCCACAGCCCGCTGCCCGGCACAAAGAGAACCACACTTATCCAGACCTAACGACCCTCAGAAGCGCCCTGATGGGGTCACCTTGCTACCTTGGAAGGATGGTAAGCAAGTGGTATGGGACTACACGTGCGCTGCCACACTGGCCAGTACCTACCTCCACTACAGCACACGTGAAAGCGATGGTGCTGCTTCTTTCAGGGAATCGCAGAAAATTATTAAATACAGAGGTCTAGCACACTGCTACAGCTTTGTTCCGATCGGCTCGGAGACCCTCGGTTCGTGGGGAAAATGTGCATTGAAGTTCCTGAAGGAATTGGGGGACAAATTGATCAGCGCTACAAAAGACCAGAGAGCAAAAAGTTTCTTGTTCCAGCGCCTCAGTATTGCGATTCAGAGGGGAAATGCCTGTTGCGTCTTGGGCACTAGTCCAACTTCAGAGGAATTCGAAGAAGTGTTTGACTTGCAACAATGATCGAACCCGTCTGGGACATTCATCAATGTTTCCCATTGTTGTGTTTTTCAAGAGATCCATAACCTTTAAGCACCTTTTTGCATTATTATTTTTGTATCAACCCATGTATATCTTGTAACCATCAAATGCATAATAAAGCACAAAAAATAAAAAAAAGAAGGGGGTGGTAGGAGAAAAGCACACAG